>NC_083097.1:168750829-168965829 GCF_949774975.1 Lagenorhynchus albirostris
GGGCTACTGTTCGTTGCGTTGTGTGGGCTTCTCACTGTGGTGGCTTCTCGTTGCGGAGCGCGAGCTCTATAGGCGCGTGCGCTTCAGTAGTTGTGGTGCACGGGCTTAGCTGCTCTGCGGCATGTGCGATCGTCCTGGACCAGGGCTCGAACCCGTGTCCCCTGCATTGGCGGGCGTATTCTTAACCTCTGTGCCACCAGGGAAGTCCCTGTTTAAGTTTTTAGGTGTACAGCAAAGTGAATCAGTTATACATATACATATATCCACTCTTTTTTTAGATTCTTTTCCCATATAGGCCATTACAGAGTATAGAGTTCACTGTGCTATATAGTACGTCCTTATTATCAATTTTGTATATAGTAGTGTGTATATGTCAATCCCAATCTCCCAATTTATCCCTCCCCCCCTTACCCCCTTGGTAACCATAAGTTTGTTTTTTACATCTGTGACTCTACTTCTGTTTTGTAAATAAGTTCATTTGTACCCTTTTTTTAGATTCCACATGTAAGCGATATCATACGATATTTGTCTTTTTCTGTCTGATTTACCTCACTCAGTATAACAATCTCTAGGTCCGTCCATGTTGCTGCAAATGGCATTATTTTGTTCTTTTTTATGGCTGAGTAGTATTCTATTGTATATATGTACCACATCTTCTTTATTCATTCCTCTGTCGATGGACATTTAAGTTGTTTCCATGTCTTGGCTATTGTAAATAGTGCTGCTATGAACATTGGGGTGCATGTCTCTTTTCAAATCATGGTTTTCTCCGGGTATATGCCTAGGAGTGGGATTGCTGGGGCATATGGTAGCTCTATTTTTAGTTTTTTAAGGAACCTTCATACTGTTCATACCAGGTTACATTCCCACCACCAGTGTAAGAGGGTTCCACTTTCTCTACACCCTCCTACCTGTTTGAGTTTTTACCATGAACCAGTCACTGCTTTAGCATTTTAACCTTGGGTACTACCATTATGCCCATTTGAAATATGGGGAAATTAAGGCACCGAGAGGTTAAGAGACTTGGCCAAAATCACATAGCTGGTGGGTGGCAGCACCATGATGTCAACCCAGGTCCTTGGGCCTTTGATCGCTATGCAGTCCTGCCCCTCCAGGTGGGGCGTGAAGGCAAGTCACGGTGGGAACACTGGCTGGAGAGGGCCAGGACCCCAGATGATGCAGGACCCTGCATTCTGCACTGAGGAGTTGGGCTTGTACCTGGAGAGCACTAGGGAGCCATGGAAGAGTTCAGAGCAGGGTTTGTCAGTCTGTACTCTCGACATTCTGGCCCGAATCATTCTCTGGTGGGGGGGGGCGTCCTGGGCACTGTGGGGTATTGAGAAGCATCCCTGGCCCCCACTCACTAGATCCCCGGAGTACCCCCAGTCCCAAGTGTCCCTCAGGGCAGAATTGCCCCCAGCTGAGAAGCCCTGGCTTAGAGCAGCAGAGAGAGACCACCAGGGCGAGTGGTAGAAAATGCTTACTGGTAGTGGGAATGGATGCAGATGACGCGGGAGGTCAGGCGACCAGGGGGGATCCCCAAACTGAGGCTCAGGAGAGGTGCAGGCTGAGCCGGGCCCGCTGTGTGGAGGAGCTTTTGCGGGTAGAAAGAGCAGAATGCCAGCAAGTCGGGGAAAGGCAGGGCAGAAGGCTGCAGCCCAGGAGGGAATAGTCTTCATCGTATAATTAATTTGGGGGAAACTGGGGCTTTTGAAGACCTTCCTGTCTGGGAAGCTGCCATCCCACACCCCCCAGCTCCTACCCATCACCTACTCCTTGGGTCCATATCCTGATCTTTCCTCTTCCTGGGGTTCTTAGGGCCACATCTGGGGCCAAGTTGGGGCGGGGATCTGTCTCATGTATCCAACAGCCTGAGACCAGCCTCGCAGCCTGCTTACAAATGAGCGCTGGGCCCCACGCCTCCAGGGCAGAGCCAGGCGCTGGCTGGCGCGTGATGGATGGGGCTGCAGGGTCATTAATCAGAGGCGGGGGAGGAAACAGGTGGCTGCCGTGCGCACAGGGACCTCCCTGTGATAGGCCTGGTGGAGCTGGGGCCTCAGCTGTCCCGGCCTGGGTTTGTGCCCCTGGCTGCCATAACCTGGCTAAGTGACCCCAGGGCAGTATGAGTTTCCTGGTCTGTACCCTAGTGCCCCCCTCCCCAAAGGGAGCTGTTATTCATTCATTCCCTCAGTAAACATTTATTGCACCTACTGTGTGCCAAGCATGGCTCTAAGTGGAGGTTTATAGCAGTGATGAAGGAGGACAAAAATCCTTCCCCTTGCAGAGCAGACAGGCTTTAAATACTTGACTCAGGTCCTGCCCCTCCTCTGCCCACAGCCTGCCAGGGTCCCACTGCCCTCGGGGTAAAAGCCCAAGTCCTCCCCAAGGCCCTGCAAGACCTGCCCCGTCCCCTCCCTGCCCTCCCCTCCTCCCTCTCTCCCCCTCGCTCACTCTGCTCCAGACACACGGGCCTCCTGGCTGTTCCTCCAACACACCAGGCCCGGTCCTGCCCCAGGGCCTTTGCACTGACTGTTCCCTCTGCCTGGAAAGCTCATCCCCACAACCCAGTTTGGCTAATTCCTTTGTCTCCTTCCAGTCTTGACTTAAATGTCACCTTCTCAATGAAGCTGTATTGTGACTTTCCTATTTAATTCTGGTAGGGCTGGGACTAGGATGAGTGTACTTTCTAGTAAGGCACTTTCTTCAGGTGTAAAATTTAAGACCAAAATCTCAGTCAACAAGATAAATACTATTTTAGCGCAATCGATTTTTGAATTGTGGTAAAATACACATACAACTTACTATGAGAGACATTTACTACATTCACAATGGCGTGCAACCATCATGTCTATCCAGTTCCAAAACATTCCATCAGGAATTCCCTGGCGGTCCAGTGGTTAGGACTCCGAGATTCCACTGCTGGGGGCCCGGGTTCGATCCCTGGTTGGGGAACTAAAATCCCACAAACTGTGCGGTGCAGCCAATAAATAAATAAATAAAATTTATAAGGAAAAGAAACCATTCCATCACCCCCATTAGAAGCCCCATCCCCATTAGCATCCCCCCACCCCGCCTCTGGAAACGACTAGTACACTTTCTGTTTCTGTGGATTTGCCTGTTCTAGACATTTCATATAAATGAATCGTATACTATGTGACCTTTCGTGTCTGGCTTGTCTCACTGAGTATCATGTTTTCAAGGCCCATGCACATTGTATCGTATGTCAGGGCTTCATTCCTTTCTGTGGCTAATGTTCCATTGTAAGGATGGACCACATTTTGTGTATTCATTTATTCGTCTGTTGATGGACACTTGGGTTGTTTCCACTTTTTGACCATTGTGAATAATGCTGCTGTGACCATTCATATATAAGTTTTTATGTGAATGTATTATTTTATTTCCCTTGGGTGTAGACCCAGAAATGGAATTGCTGGGTCATAGGGTAATCCTATGTTTAATTTTCGAGGAATCGCCAAACTATAGTCCACAGCAGCTGTACCATTTTACATTCCCAATCGCAGTGCACGAGGGTTCCAATTTCTCCACATCCTTGCCAATAATTGAAATTGTCCTTAAAAAAAAATATATATATATATATATATATATAATACACATTCTAGCGGGTGTGAAGTTGTATCTCAATGTGGTTTTGATTTGCATAAGGCAATATTTGAACAAATCAACAGTAATGAAAAAATTTCCATGATGAACAAAATTTCAAAATTTTAAATAAAAACAGGATCCAGCCCTTCACTTGCATCACCAGCTTTACTTGACTCCCTCCTCCCAGCCCTGTAGCAACTGTTCCTCGTCCCCCACCCTTCCTAAGCCAGTAATGAGGTCAATGAGGGATTTTAGTTCCCCGACCAGGGATTGAACCCACACACCCTGCAGTGGAAGCGCCGAGTCCTAACCACTGGACTGCCAGGGAAGTGAATGGGGGAGGAGGGGGATGAACCAGAGGGGAAGATGCAGACTGGGGTTCAGATCCTTTGCTGTGCAACTTCTGTGCAACCTCCAAGCCATGATTTTCCTTCTCCATAACGTGGAAACCCTCTCTAAAAAATGGGGACCGTGGCAGGAGAGTGACCCCCAATTCCACTCCTAGGTATATACCCAAAAGAATTTAAAAAGCAAGGATTCGGGGACTTCCCTGGTGGCACAGTGGTTAAGAATCCGCCTGCCAGTGCAGGGGACACGGGTTCGAGCCCTGGTCCGGGAAGATCCCACATGCCGCGGAGCAACTACTGAGCCTGCGTGCCACAACTACTGAAACCCGCGCACCTAGAGCCCGTGCTCCACAACAAGAGAAGCCACCGCAATGAGAAGCTGGTGCACTGCAACGAAGAGTAGCCCCCGCTCGCCGCAACTAGCGAAAGCCCACGCGCCGCAACTAGCGAAAGCCCACGCGCAGCAGCAAAGACTCAATGCAGCCAAAAATAAAATAAAATAAAAATAAAAAGCAAGTATTCAAATAGATATTTGTACACCAATGTCCATAGCACCATTATTCACAATAGCCAAGAGTGGAAACGAATCTCCATCAACAGAGGAATGGATAAACAAAATTAACCATCTTACCTGTTTTTAAGTGCACAGCTCAGTGGCAGTAGGTGCACATTCACACTGTCATGCAGCCATCGCCACCATCCATCTCCAGAACTTTCTCATCTTCCCAAACTGAAACTCTGTCCCCATTAAACACTCCTCATCCCCTCCCCCAGCCCCTGGCCCCCACCAACTATTTTCTGTTTCTATGGTTTTGACTCCTCTAGGACCTCCTATGAGTGGGATCAGACAGTATTTGTCCTTCCGTGTCTGTCTTATTTCATTCAACATCCCTTAAAGAAGCCCTGTCCCCATGAGCAATCACCCCATCCCCCTCCCCCAGCCCCTGACAACCAGGAATCCATTCTGTCTCTGTGGATTTGCCTGTTCTGGACGTTTCCCATCAATGGAATCACACACTGGGTGTCCTTCTGTATCTGGCTTCTCTCACTGAGCATCGTGTTCTCAAGGTTCATCAACGTTGTAGTGAGTGTCAGGGCTTCACCCCTTTTCGTGGCCGAGTGATGTTCCTGTGTGTGGAGGGACCACCTTTTGTTCATCTATTCATCTGTTGATGGACGTTTGGGGTGTTTCTACTTTTGGGCTATCGTGAGTAGTGCTGCTGTGAATATTCATGTACAGATTTTCATGTCGACACGTATGTTCATTTCTCTTAGGTAGGTACCAAGGAGTGGAATTGCTGCATCAGATGGAAACTCCAGGTTTACCTTTTAGAGAAACCACCAAACGGATTTCCACCGTGGCTGCCCCATTTTCCATTCCCAGCAGCTCTGGAGGAGGGTTCAGATCTCCCTACATCTTTGCCAGGACTTATTATTGCCCGTAACTTTTTTTTTTTTTTTTTGGCCCTGCACATGCGCGGGATCTTAGTTCTCCCAACCACGGATGGAACCTGGCCACAGCAACAAACAATAGTAATGATACTGCGGATGGCACAGACTTCCCGCATGCTGGGAACCAGTCTTCTTTACGCATTTATTTACTAGTAACCCATTTTGCAAATGGGGACAAGAGAGGCTCAGAGAGAGTGTGGCCCATCTGGAGGTCACCAGCCTGGCAGGGGCTGGGAACCCAGGCCTCTAGGCCTTGTCACTGCCCCCCAGGGCTGAGCTTGACAATAAGTGTGTTTTGTTTTTGTGCTCATCCTTCTCCCCGGAGCTTCTGCCTGCACCCTTGGGAGCCTGGCGTTGGCAGGGCCGGGAGCCACTGTTGGGGTGTTTAAAGGCCTTTAAAAGGTGTTCCCAGGGGACTTCCCTGGTGGCGCAGTGGTTAAGAATCCGTCTGCCAATGCAGGGGACACGGATGGGTTCGAGCCCTGGTCCGGGAAGATCCCACATGCCATGGAGCAACTGAGCCTATGAGCCACAACAACCGAGCCTGTGCTCTAGAGCCCGCGAGCCACAACTACTGAAGTCTGCGTGCCTAGAGCCTGTGCTCCGCAACAAGAGAAGCCACCCAATGAGAAGAGTAGCCCCCACTCCCCGCAACTAGAGAAAGCCCGCAGCAATGAAGACCCAACGCAGCCATAAATAAATTAAAAAAAAAAAAAAAAAAGTGTTCCCAGCCTTTCCCTGGGGCTGCGTGGTAATTAGGTGCTGTAATTAGGAGGCATGATTAGGAGGCCACCCACAGCAGGCGTGTCTCTGGGGACATCTGGGGACTGTGGGGAGCAGGGAGGCATGGCTGCCCACCTGGCCTGCCCTTCAGAGGCCCCCACTGCCTCCTCTGAGATACCTAAGGGCCGAGTGCTAGCTGCAGCTTTGCAGCTGGTGGGCTGAGTGGCTCTGGACAACTCTCTGTCCCTCTCTGGGCCTCTGCTTTCCCATCTATGTAGTAGGGGAGGGCATAGTGCAGACCCCACAGGACCTGCACCGCTCCCCTCGCTCTCTGGTACCTAGATCCCTCCACCTATCCCCCACCCCAACAAAATAAATACCCTCTTCGTTGTAAGAGGCCAGAGTCTACTAAGTTCTTTCATATCCCAGCACTGCTCCGAGCCCTTGAGGTGGGCATGATGATCACTCCCATTTTACAGCTGAGGAAACTGAGGCCCAGGGAATTTGAGAAATGGACTCAGGAACACACAGCCTATGAAAGGAAGAGCCAGGATTTCAATCTCAATCGCCATCCTAAGACCACCAGCAAATATTTCCCTACATGCTACTGAATGTGGGCAACACTTTTAGTGTTTTGCATGAGTGCTATGGAATAAATGGTGTCTTCCCTACAACAAACTTGTGCTGAAGCCCTGATCCTCTGTGGGCTGGTATTTGGAGGTGGGGTCTTCGGGAGGAGGTTAGGGTTAGATGAGGTCATGAGGGTGGGGCCCTCATGGTGGGATTAGTGTCCTTATAAGAAGAGGAAGAGGCCAGAACTATCTCTCTGCTATGTGAGGACACAGCAAGAGGCAGCTCTCTGCCACCTAAGGAGAGAGCTCTCACCAGACACTGACTCTGCTGGCGCCTTGGTCTTAGACTTCCAGTCTCCAGAATGGTGAGAAAATAAATTTCAGTTGTTTAAGTCAATCAATCTATGGTGTCATGTTATGGCAGCCCAAGTAGACTAAGGCAATGAGTTATGTGATTTAATCCCCAGAATAATCCCAGGAGGAAGTAGCTATAGCTGAGGAGACCCAGAGGCTCAGAGAGGGCAAGACACACCCCTAAGGTCACACAGACAGGAATGACAGAGATGAGATTCCAACTCCAGTCTGGCTAGTTCTGAGTCCCGCCTGTGCCTGTATGTCCCTAAACTTCCCCATCCCCACCCCCACCCCAAGCCAGTCCTGGGAGGCAGTGTAGCCTCCTGGTTAATAGACAGAGGTGAGTTCAAATCCTCACTCTGGCCTTCTACTTGCTGAGTGACTGGGACCAAGGCATGTCCTCTGTCTGCACCTCCGTCTCCTCATCACAAACAGGAGTCCTAACAGTTCCAGAAAGTTGTGAGGATGGAATGAAATGAGATGTGAGGGTCCCTTAGCTGGGCATTAGCACAAAGTAAGAGCACTTGGTAAAAAAAAATTATTATTTTTCTTTCTCTTTCTTTCTTTCTTTCTTTCTTTCTTTCTTTCTTTCTCTCTCTCTCTCTCTCTCTCTCTCTCCCTCCCTCCCTCCCTCCCTCCCTCCCTCCCTCCCTCCCTTCCTTCCTTCCTTCCTTGCCACACCATGCAGCATGTGGGATCATAGTTCCCTGACCAGGGATTGAAGCCGTGCCCCCTGCAGTGGAAGCGTGGAGTCCTAACCACTAGACTGCCAGGGAGTTCCCTAAAAAAATTTTTTTAATTAAAAATTTTTTAAAAATTTAGAAAGAGCACATGGGCAGCTGTCTTCTCTGAACCTCAGTTTCTTCTTCTATACAATGAGCATAATGTCAGTACTTACCTTTGTAAAGTGCTTGAGTCAATGACAGTAAAGTGCTCAGAACAGGGTCTGGTGCCAATGAATGCTTGATATACAATAATTTTTTTAAAAGTTCATAAATTCAAATACATCCACCAACGTGGAGACACCCAATGCCCACGGACACACACACACACACCGGGACCCCTCCTGCGCAGGGATGAGTGGATGAGTGGCTGCCTTCTCTACCAGTTGGGTTGTCCACCCTGGTTACTGCAGAGCTCCCCTGCCTATGTGCATTAAACGTAAATTAACTGAATGAAAGGAAATTTAAAAATTGAGTTCCTAGGCTGCACAGGCCACATCTCAGGGGCTCATTAGTCACTGGGGCTGGTGACCATCACACTGGACAGTGAAGGTGCCCGTTATCGCTCACCACAGCAGGGTATTCTATGGAGAGCATGGTCTCAAACGTTCTAGAGCAGTGGTTTTCAGCCAGGGGTGATTCTGCCACCAGGGGACACCAGGTGATGTCTGGGGGCATCTGTGGTTGTCCCGAATGGGGGGATCCTGGCATTGAGTGGGTGGGGGCCAGGGAGGCTGCTCCACACCCACAGAGCCCAAGATGGACCCCCAGAGAATGATCTGGCCCCAAATGTAATAGAGGGGGGAGACCCCGTATTAATTATTTTGGGAAAATTTGAGTCTGATCCCTGCTCACATAACATGCCAGGATAAATCCCCGATGGTCAGGCAGTGTAAACCACGGGGGTCCCCAGTGTCTGAGTCACCTCCCCTCCCTCCCTCTCCGTTGTGTATTTAAATGTGTGCAGCATCCCAGGACCTCAGAGGTCCCGTGGTCGTGGAACCCAGTCTCCTGGGGGTCCGTGGAATCCCTAACACCGGGGGTCTTAACTTGGGTGACCGTGCCCCCAGGGGACACTGGGAGATGTCGGGATATTTGTGGTTCTCATACTGGGGGGGCTCCTGGCATCAAGCCGGCCCCATGTCAGCAGTGCTGGGGCGACCCTGGGGTAGGGCAATGGATCTCAAACCTGTCCCCAGACCGGCTTCCTCTGGGAGCTTGGAGGAATGCAAAGTCTCTGGCCCTGCCCCAGCCAGGACTGCTGCTCTCATTTCACAATGCACAGCTCGGCCCCAATGTCCACAGTGCGGGGGGGTGGGCAGAGGAGGGTACCCTGGACTAGAGCTGTGGGAGCCATTTACCCTGCACCGTTATATTATTACACTGAAATTGATGGAAATGAGATGAAATGAAAGACGCATGTCCGCAGTTGCCCTGGCAACCTCTCAGGGGCTCAGCGGACACGGGCGGCGAGGATGTTGGGCAGCACCGAGTTAGAATATTGCCATTCTGGCGGAAAGTGCAGGTGGGCAGCGCCCCGTCGAGACCCTCCCCGGGGTCAGGCCAGGCTGGCAGCGCTGGCTCCACTGCCTGCACAGGGGAGCGGAGGCCGCGGTTCCACGACCGTCCACATGGGGGCAGCGTGTCCCAGGACCTGCGCCCCGGGAGGGAGGCTGAGCAAGGAGCCCTCATCCCCTCCGCTCCGCACATCCTTGGGGAGCGCCCACCGTGGGCCAGGCTCTGGGCTGCACACGGAGCTGCACACCAGACAGTCTAGTCCAGTTAACCCCCTCTGCGCTTGGACACTGGTGCAGGTCATCCTCTGAGTGGGGCCGGCCTGGGCACTGTGGGGTGTTGAGCAGCCCCTATCCAGTTGACGCCGAAAGCCCCCCACAGTGTGACAACCACAGAAGTCCCCTGACATCTCCCGGTGTCCCCTGGGGGCAGAATCACCCCCCCCCAGTCATGACAAGCAGAAATGTCACCAACATTGCTGACCGTCTCTTGGTGGGGCAACATTACCCCCAGTTGGGAATCACCATTCCAGTGAATCAACTCATCACACACATCAATATTTAAATTATGAAATAAGATGCAGTCTAAGGAGTTCCCCGGTGGCATAGTGGTTAGGATTCTGGGCTTTCACTGCCGTGGCCCAGGTTCAATCCCTGGTGCGGGAACATCCTGCAAGCCGTGTGGTGTGACCAAAAAAAAAAAAAAAGTAAGAAAAGGACATTAAAAAAAAAAAAAGACTCAGTCTATAAGGGGGGAGGGGGGTTTCAAACTTTTTTCACCATGACATCTTCACCCAGTAAAACTAAATTAATTCACAAATCAAGCCTTGGTAAATTTAAGAAAATTGAAATTGTATCAAGTATCTTTTCTGACCACAACGCCATGAGACTAGATATCAATTACAGGAAAAGATCTGTAAAAAATACAAACACATGGAGGCTAAACAATACACTACTTAATAATGAAGTGACCACTGAAGAAATCAAAGAGGAAATCAAAAAATACCTAGAAACAAACGACAATGGAGACACAACGACCCAAAACCTGTGGGATGCAGCAAAAGCAGTTCTAAGGGGGAAGTTTATAGCAATACAAGCCCACCTTAAGAAGCAGGAAACATCTTGAATAAACAACCTAACCTTGCACCTCAAGCAATTAGAGAAAGAAGAACAAAAAAAAACCCCAAAGCTAGCAGAAGGAAAGAAATCATAAAAATCAGATCAGAAATAAATGAAAAAGAAATGAAGGAAACAATAGCAAAGATCAATAAAACTAAAAGCTGGTTCTTTGAGAAGATAAACAAAATAGATAAACCACTAGCCAGACTCATCAAGAAAAAAAGGGAGAAGACTCAAATCAATAGAATTAGAAATGAAAAAGGAGAGGTAACAACTGACACTGCAGAAATAAAAGAGATCATGAGAGATTACTACAAGCAACTCTATGCCAATAAAATGGACAATCTGGAAGAAATGGACAAATTCTTGGAAATGCACAACCTGCCAAGACTGAATCAGGAAGAAATAGAAAATATGAACAGACCAATCACAAGCACTGAAATTGAAACTGTGATTAAAAATCTTCCAACAAAGAAAAGCCCAGGACCAGATGGCTTCACAGGCGAATTCTATCAAACATTTAGAGAAGAGCTAACACCTATCCTTCTCAAACTCTTCCAAAATATAGCAGAGGGAGGAACACTCCCAAACTCCTTCTACGAGGCCACCATCACCTTGATACCAAAACCAGACAAGGATGTCACAAAGAAAGAAAACTACAGGCCAATATCACTGATGAACATAGATGCAAAAATCCTCAACAAAATACTAGCAAACAGAATCCAACAGCACATTAAAAGGATCATACACCATGATCAAGTGGGGTTTATTCCAGGAATGCAAGGATTCTTCAATATACGCAAATCTATCAATGTGATAAACCATATTAACAAACTGAAGGAGAAAAAACATATGATCATCTCAATAGATGCAGAGAAAGCTTTTGACAAAATTCAACACCCATTTATGATAAAAACCCTCCAGAAAGTAGGCATAGAGGGAACTTTCCTCAACATAATAAAGGCCATATATGACAAGCCCACAGCAAACATCATCCTCAATGGTGAAAAACTGAAAGCATTTCCACTAAGATCAGGAACAAGACAAGGTTGCCCACTCTCACCACTCTTATTCAACATAGTTTTGGAAGTTTTAGCCACAGCAATCAGAGAAGAAAAGGAAATAAAAGGAATCCAAATCGGAAAAGAAGAAGTAAAGCTGTCACTGTTTGCAGATGACATGATCCTATACATAGAGAACCCTAAAGATGCTACCAGAAAACTACTAGAGCTAATCAATGAATTTGGTAAAGTGGCAGGATACAAAATTAATGCACAGAAATCTCTGGCATTCCTATATACTAATGATGAAAAATCTGAAAGTGAAATCAAGAAAACACTCCCATTTACCATTGCAACAAAAAGAATAAAATATCTAGGAATAAACCTACCTAAGGAGACAAAAGATCTGTATGCAGAAAATTATAAGACACTGATGAAAGAAATTAAAGATGATACAAATAGATGGAGAGATATACCATGTTCTTGGATTGGAAGAATCAACATTGTGAAAATGACTCTACTACCGAAAGCAATCTATAGATTCAATGCAATCCCTATCAAACTACCACTGGCATTTTTCACAGAACTAGAACAAAAAATTTTGCAATTTGTATGGAAACACAAAAGACCCCGAATAGCCAAAGCAATTTTGAGAACGAAAGAAGGAACTGGAGGAATCAGGCTCCCAGACTTCAGACTATACTACAAAGCTACAGTTATCAAGACGGTATGGTACTGGCACAAAAACAGAAAGATAGATCAATGGAACAGGATAGAAAGCCCAGAGATAAACCCACGCACATATGGTCACCTTATCTTTGACAAAGGAGGCAGAAATGTACAGTGGAGAAAGGACAGCCTATTCAATAAGTGGTGCTGGGAAAACTGGACAGCTACATGTAAGGGTATGAAATTAGATCACTCCCTAACACCATACACAAAAATAAGCTCAAAATGGATTAAAGACCTAAATGTAAGGCCAGAAACTATCAAACTCTTAGAGGAAAACATAGGCAGAACACTCTATGACATAAATCACAGCAAGGTCCTTTTTGACCCACCTCCTAGAGAAATGGAAATAAAAACAAGAGTAAACAAATGGGACCTAATGAAACTTAAAAGCTTTTGCGCAGCAAAGGAAACCATAAAGAAGACCAATAGACAACCCTCAGAATGGGAGAAAATATTTGCAAATGAAGCAACTGACAAAGGATTGATCTCCAAAATTTATAAGCAGCTCATGCAGCTTAATAACAAAAAAACAAACAACCCAATCCAAAAATGGGCAGAAGACCTAAATAGACATTTCTCCAAAGAAGATATACAGAGTGCCAACAAACACATGAAAGAATGCTCAACATCACTAATCATGAGAGAAATGCAAATCAAAACTACAATGAGATATCATCTCACACCAGTCAGAATGGCCATCATCAAAAAATCTAGAAACAATAAATGCTGGAGAGGGTGTGGAGAAAAGGGAACCCTCTTACACTGTTGGTGGGAATGTAAATTGATACAGCCACTGTGGAGAACAGTATGGAGGTTCCTTAAAAAGCTACAAATAGAACTACCATATGACCCAGCAATCCCACTACTGGGCATATACCCTGAGAAAACCATAATTCAAAAAGAGACATGTACCAAAATGTTCATTGCAGCTCTATTTACAATAGCCCGGAGATGGAAACAACCTAAATGCCCGTCATCGGATGAATGGATAAAGAAGATGTGGCACATATATACAATGGAATATTACTCAGCCATAAAAAGAAACGAAATTGAGCTATTTGTAATGAGGTGGATAGACCTAGAGTCTGTCATACAGAGTGAAGTAAGTCAGAAAGAGAGAGACAAATACCGTATGCTAACACATATATATGGAATTTAAGAAAAAAAAATGTCATGAAAAACCTAGGGGTAAAGCAGGAATAAAGACGCAGAACTCTTAGAGAACGGACTTGAGGTTATGGGGAGGGGGAAGGGTGAGCTGTGACAGGGCGAGAGAGAGTCATGGGCATATACACACTAACAAACGCAGTAAGGTAGATAGCTAGTGGGAAGCAGCTGCATGGCACAGGGATATTGGCTCGGTGCTTTGTGACAGCCTGGAGGGGTGGGATGGGGAGGGTGGGAGGGAGGGAGACGCAACAGGGAAGACATATGGGAACATATGTTTATGTATGACTGATTCACTTTGTTATAAAGCAGAAACTAACACACCATTGTAAAGCAATTATACCCCAATAAAGATGTAAAAAAAAAAAACTAAATTAATTAATTAATTAAAAAATTTATACACACATGCTCAGGACACACATTTAAATACAGACATCACCCCAATAAAAGGTGCCCAAGATAACAGTTGCTGTTGCCCAGCATGAAGCATTGTATTTCCTCTACTGTATCACTGAAAATAAAAATGTGGGTCATGACCCACTAAATTGATTTCTCGACCTGTAGATGGCCAAAAGCAATGACTCAGAGTCCAGGCTGGGAAGGACCCAAACCAGAAACCCTAACCCTGAAGCCTGTTGACCTCAAGCAAGATAGCTTTATGCTGGGGTCACAGCATGGAAAATGGTCAATGGCTACTGTCACGACCTTGACACGTCTTGCAGACACAACGTGGATGGAGGCTAGGCATGGAGAGCTAGTGGTCCGGCTGCACATATATGAAGTTCAAGAGCAGATCAAACTAATCCAATGAAGACATGGGCAAAGGGCTTGAGTAGACTTTTCTATAAAGAAGTTACACAAATGGCCAAGAAGCGCTTGAAAAGATGTTTGACATCATTTGCCATCAGGGAAATGCCAATCAAAACCACAGGGAGATGGGCTTCCCTGGTGGCACAGTGGTTGAGAGTCCGCCTGCCGATGCAGGGGACACGGGTTCGTGCCCCAGTCTGGGAAGATCCCACATGCCGCGGAGCGGGTGGGCCCGTGAACCATGGCCGCTGAGCCTGCGCGTCCGAAGCCTGTGCTCCGCAACGGGAGAGGCCACAACAGTGAGAGACCCGCGTACCGCAAAAAAATAAAAAAATAAAAAAATAAACCACAGGTAGATACCACTTCACACTGATTAGGACATCTATGAAAAAAAACAAACAAAAAACCTAGAAAGTAACCAGTGTTGGTGAGGATGGGGAGAAATCAGAACCATCATGCTCCGCTGGTGGGAATGGAAAATGGTGCAGCCCCTGTGGAAAACAGTCTGGCACTTCCTCAAAAGGTCAAACATAGAATCACCACATGACCCAGCAATTCCACTCCTAGGTGCATGCCCAGGATAATTGAAAGCAGGGACTCAAACAGATATTTGTACACTTGTGTTCATAGCAGCATGATTCACGATAACCAAAATGTGGAAACAACCCAAGTTTCCATTGACAGATGATGGATAAACACAACGTGGTCCATCCACACACTGGAATATTATGCAGACTTAGAAAGGAAGGAAATTCTGACACTCGCTACAACATGGATGAACCTTGAGCACATGATGCTCAGTGAGAGAATCCAGACCCAGAAGGACAAATACTCTCTGATTCCACTCACAGGAGATCCCCAGAGGAGTCACATCCACAGAGACAGGAAGTACATGGTGGGGGCCAGGGGCTGGGGGAGGGGCTGGGGAGTCAGTGTTTCACGGGGACAGAGTTTCAGTTTGGGAAGATGAGAAAGTTCTGGAGTTGATGTTGGGGATGGTTGCCCAACAATGTGAATACGCTTAATGCCAGCAAGCTGTGCACTTAAAAATGATTGAGGGTGAGTTTTACATTATGTTTATTTTACCACAACTGAGAAAAATTAAGTAAAAAATGTAAAACAAAACAAAACAAAACCCAAGGCTGGTTGGGTGTGGAAAACAGAGCTGGACACAGACAGTACCATCCCACGTAGTCAGGGCTGGGATTGCCGGGGATGGAAGAGGAGCAAAGACATTGCCTGAGCTTAGGGTTCCCAGAATCTACTGGATTCCCAGTTCAATGTGCATAGGACATTCTTATAGTAGAACCTTAATTGTTGCTTATCTGAAATTGCCACTTGTCTGCACATCCTGTGTTTTTATTTGCTAAACCTGGTTGGGAATTCCCTGGTGGTCCAGTGGTTAGGACTCAGAGCTTTCACTGCTGAGGGCTCGGGTTTGATCCCTGGTCGGGAAACTAAGATCCCACAAGTCGTGGCTCACCCAAAAAACAAAACCAAACAAAACAAACCTGGTTAGTCCAGACCTGGTTTGCTCTATGCCCACTGGCTGTGCCCACCGTCCTGGGATCGCTTCTAGCCTTTATCCTAAGAGGGAAAATCAGAGAATCATACCCCCTTCCTGCATAAACGTGGTCAGACACATAACTGTTGAGAATGGATCCTGGCAGGAAGATAACACTCAGAAATTGTTAGCTATTCCTCTCTCCTGGGGGTAAAAGGCAGGCTGTCGGCTCACACTGCCCATGTGTCCACTGTTATCTGCTCTCGGCCCTGCCTACCCGGGAGGCTTGACGACTTTTATTGCTGGTCACAGATAAGGGGCAATAAGGGAACCGAGATGAGATTTTCAAATAAAACTCAGAATCGAAAGCCTTTGCAGCCACACAGGTCAGAAGTTTCTTGTGCCAACAGGCTGGCTGGGGTGGGACTCTGACCCAGCTCCGCCCCCCTGAGCCTCAGTTTCCCTCTAAGTGAGGGGCAGGGACATTTCCTAAAGGCATGCCTTGTGGCACCGATTGCTCCGCGATGAGCAATGCCTATTCCAAAGGGCAGTTTTGATTTTACTGTATATGGTGGGGGAAGCGTATTGAACAATTGTTTTGGGTTGTGATCTAGAGTGAGGCACGGTGGATGTAGAGTCCCTTTTCTTTTTTTTGTTAGAGTCCCTTTTTGTTCTTCACAAAAGTTCTGTGCTATATAAAGTTGCTGCAAACACTGAATTACTAAACACTGCACTGCTGCTCCTGGGGACACGCAGCGTCAGTCTCCTGCGAGCTCTGGTCACGGCACTTTTGTCAACACATAAACTTGTGTGATGTGTGTTTCTGCTTGAAGACACCTTATTTAATAAAGGTCGTTCATTCGTTAACACTGAGCTCACAGCCGGCAAGGCTGTAACTCACGTCTGAACGAAGTTCACCTTACACACGTAGTTTCTCCGTGAGCACGTCACAGCCCTCCTGCGCTTGGGACACTAGACAGCACTTCAGCTCTACCTCCATCCGGGTCCATCCCTCATCATCGCTTACCCGCGGCCAACACAGTCACGAGCATCTTGAACCCCAGGCTCCCATCCTCGACCCCTACAGTCTGTCCTCCCCGAATCAGCCACCAGAGGGCGCGCGCGAGCACCGGAGTCAGGCCCCGCCCCGCCCCTGCCCGCTGCTCTCCTGGGCACCCACCTCCCTGGGGTAAAAGCCCAAGTCCTCCCTGTGGCCCTCGAGGTCCTGCACGACTTGCCCCGTCCCCTCCCTGCCCTCTCCTCCTCCCTCCTCCTCCCTCTCTTCCCTTCGCTCAATCTGTTCCAGCCACACGGGCCTACACCCTATCCCTCCAAAATGCCAGGCACAGGTCCTGCCCCAGGTCCTTTGCATTCATTGTCCCTGCTGCCGGTAGATATATGGGTGCCTTGCTCACTCTTGCAGAGGGTCCTTCCCTAATCCTGGTACTTAAAATTCCACTCCCTTCCCAAACCCCCTACTGTGCTTTTTTTCCCTTCTCTTAAGCATTTACTCCTAAGACCCAGTATATTTTATTTATTTATATTTATTATCTGTCTACCCTTACCTAGAACATTGGCTCCATGAGGGCAGGAATCTTTGTCTGTGTTTTCATTGCTGTATCCCCGCAGTAGGTGCTCAATAAATGTTGATTACAAAACTGGCTCTATTGTGTCCATTGAGCCTATTATAATGATAATCCTGAATGTTTATTGAATACCTTCTGTGTGCCAGGCCATGTGGGAATTGTTATTGTTTTTTTAATCATTGACACATTTTTTGAGATATAGTTCACAAATCATAAATTTACCATTTTAAGGTGTACAATTCCATGGTTTTTAGTATATTGTGCTGCCACCACCATCTAATTCCAGAGCATTCCATCACCCCAAAAAGAAACTCCGTCCCCATGAGCAGTCACCCCCACCCCCTCCCCAGCCCCTGGTAACCATGAATCCAGTCTCTGTGGATTTGCCTGTTCTCTGTTTCCCATTAATGGAATCACACACTGTGTGTCCTTCTGTGTCTGGCTTCTCTCACTGAGCATCGTGTTCTCAAGGTTCATCCACGTTGTAGTGAGTGTCGGTGCTTCACCCCTTTTCATGGCCAAATAATATTTCAGTGTGTACATGGACTACATTTTGTGTATCTCTTCATCTGTTGGTGAACTTTTGGGTTGTTTGCATTTTTGGGGGGGCAATTGTGAATAATATTGCTGTGAATATTCATGTACAAGATTTTGTTTAAGGGACTTCCCTGGTGGCGCAGTGGTTAAGAATCTGCCTGCCAATGCAGAGGACACGAGTTTGAGCCCAGATCCAGGAAGATCCCACATGCCTTGGAGCAGCTAAGCCTGGGTGCCACAATTACTGAAGCCCTCATGCCTAGAGCCCGTGCTCCACAACAAGAGAAGCCACTGCAATGAGAAGCCCTCACACCACAACGAAGAGTAGCCCCCGCTTGCCGCAACTAGAGAAAGCCCACACGCAGCAACGAAGACCCAACGCAGCCAAAAATAAATAAATTTATTTATTTATTTAAAAAAAAGATTTTGTTTGAACACCTGTTTTCAATTCTTTTGGATAGGTCCCTAGGAGTGGAATTGCTAGTGAAATGGTAACTCTGTGTTTACCTTTTTGAGGAACTGCTAAATTGTTTTCCACTGCGGCTACACCATTTTACATTCCTACCAGCCATGCATGAGGGTTCCAGTTTCTCCACATCCTAGCCCACACTTGTTATTACGTCTTTTTTATGATAGCCATCATGGTGGATGTAAAATAGTATCTCACTGTGGGTTTTGATTTGCATTTTCCTGATGACTAATGATATTGAACATCTTTTTTTTTTTAATTCACACAAACCAACTGTTGGGTGTCTATTATGTGCAGAGCATATTTTCATGTGCTTAGTGGTGCCTGGAAATTCTCATATCACCCCCATTTTAACAGATGAAGAAACGGAAGCTCAGAGAGGGATGGCCACTTTCTGAAAGTCACACAGCCTGCAGAGCAGTATGTATGGGATGAGGCCCAGACAGTCTGATTCTGACCTACTAGCTTAAAATGAGACTGCTGTGAGCATCCATGTGCAAATCTTTGTATGGACGTATGTTTTCATTTCTGTTGAGTAAATACTTAGGAATGGAATGGCTAGATCCCGTGGCAGGTGTATGATTTTAAGAACTCTTTGAGAACCCGCCACACTATTTTCCACAGAGGCTGCCCATTTTGCATTCCCACCAGCTGTCGTGGATGAGGGTCCCAGTTGCCCTGCTTCTCGCCAGCACTTAGTATTTTCTTAGCCATTCTGGTGGGCGGCACCTCACTGAGGTTTTCCTGGGCTTTTTCCTAATGTGCTTATTTTATTGGCCACCTGTATGTCTTTTTTGGTAGAGTAAAAGCTAATATTTATGGAGTTGTGCAGTAAACATTCATTGTGTGTCTTCAGGTCTACAAAACTGTCATCCAGACAGACCCAGACCCCTCACCCTGATCACTGTCTTTGAAATTTTTTTTTTTTTTAATATTTATTTGGCTGTGTCAGGTCTTAGTTGCGGCATGTGGGCTCTACTTCCCTAGGGAAGGGATCGAACCCAGGCCCCCTGCATTGGGAGGCATTGGGAGAGCGGAGTCTTAGCCACAGGACCACCAGGGAAGTCCCTGTCTTTGAAAAAAATTTAAAAGAGGGAATTCTCTGGCTGTCCAGTGGTTAAGACTCTGCGTTTCCACTGCAGGGGGCTCAGATTCAATCCCTGGGTGGGGAACTAAGATCTCCCATGCAGCACAGTGCAGCGAAATAAGAAAAATTTAAAAGAGAAGAAAACAAATAAATACCCTCTGGGATTGCAGGCTGGGGCGTTAAGTCGGGTTAAGGATGTGACCCCTTTCTGGTTCCTCCGACATTGAGTGTCCATGTGACATGGGTGATGATCGCCCTATTTTCAGCTCTGACGCCCAGAGAAGGACAGGGACTTGAACACAGTGGAATCTGCCCCCGATTCCGGGGCTGGTGCTCTGGCCTCAGGTGCCCCTCCACCTTGCGTGCCCCCAGCCTGGGCCCCACTCACTTTTGCTCACGTTCTCAGCTCTGCGCCAGGAAATGGCCTTGTTCCCTGGCCCCCGGACCTGCTCATAAAATAGAATCCTTCAGGGCATGGGAGGCCAATATCCGAGGACGGAGGAGGGGAGGAGGCCATGGGGACAGGAGGACGGGGCCTCCCAACCATCCAGGAGTGCAGCCGTGGGCTTTGTCTCTCTGGGCCTCTGGGTGGAGAAGCCACGGTCAGTAATTAGCCACCAGCTGGGCCCTGGGACCAGTTCACCATCTCTCCGTGGGCCTCCGTTCCCCATCTTACCCACCTGGTCCCCACCCACCTCCGGCGCAAGGAGAGCACTTAGTGAACGGCTGAGAATAACAAGCCACCCCCTATGGATTCTGCTCCGTTTCAGTGTCCTCTGAAACATTTAAGAACTTATTAAGCACCTACTATCTACTTTACAAGTACCACCTCCTTGGACACTTCTTATTTTGACAGCTTTATGAAGGGGTAATTGACATGCCACGAACTGCACGTGTTTAAAATGTACACTTTGATGAGTTTTGTCATATGTCTACCCCAATCACGGGCACAATCAAGATAGAGAACAAGATCCCGCAAGCCGCGTGGCACGGCCAAACGTTTCCATCACCCCAGAAAGTTTCCTTGGGCCCCTCCCCGCCCCGACCCTCCAGCCCCAGGCAACCAGCAATCTATTTTCAGTCACTATAGATTTCCATAGTGGGTGTTTTCCAGAATTTTATATAAATGGAATCATACAGTACATCCTCTTTTGTGTCTGGTGTCTTTCACTCAGCATAAGACATTTAAGATTCATTCATGTTGTGTGTTTTTCCTTTTTTATGGCTGAATCATATTCCAGAGAATGGATGGACCCCATTTTGTTTATCCACTCAGTTTGTTGGTGGGCATTTGGGTTGTTTCCAGTTTGGAGATGTTATCAATAAAGCCGCTACACCGTGTGTGTACAGGTCTTTTTTGCTGGTTGGTTGGTTTGTTTGTGTTGGCCGCACCACGCAGCACGTGGGATCTTAGTTCCCTGACCAGGGATCGAACCGGAGCCCCCTGCAGTGGAAGCGCGGAGTTCTAACCACTGGACCACCAGGGAAGTCCCGTGTGTACGGGTCTTATGTACACCTGTGCTTTTGTTTCTCTTGGGTACATGTGTTGTTATTAATTTCTACGTAAGGAAACACCCCCAAACTTGCTGCCTTAAAACAATAAACATTCGTGGTCTCACACAGTTTGGGAGGGTCAGAAATTTGAGAGTGGTGTAGCTGCATGGTTCTGACTCGGGGTCTCTCATGAGCTTGCAATCAAGCTATGCAGTGGGGCTGGAGGAGCCGCTTCCAAACCGGTTCCTTCCTGCGGCTGTTGGCAGGAGGCCTCAGTTCTCCCGCACATGTGCTTCTCGAGCAGAATAGGATGGTCTAGACGTCGGTAAAGAGCTTGCTGTAAGAGCGAGTGAGGGAGAGCCCACGATGGAAGCAAAAGGCATTTTGTAACCAAATGTCTGAAGTCTATTCCTCCGTATTCTGTTAGAAGTGAATCACTAAATTCAACACACACCCTAGGCAAGGCAGAGAATTACACAAGACCATGAATACCAGGAAGCGGGGCTCACTGGGGAGCCATCCTACAGTTCCCTAGTATTTGAATATTTCAGCAAACATTAAGCTTCTACTGTGTACGTGACAAGAACCTTCCCCTTGGCTACTGACAACAAGCTCTCTGAAAAACAACAAATAGTCTGCCCACTTTGCAGACAGGGAAACTGGCCCAGAGAAGTTAAGTCACCCGCCGACAGTCTACACCAGAGTAAGCAGCAAAAGGAAGGTTCCATCCTAAGGTTTAAGTCCCGAGTGAGGAGGAGGCCAGCGGTGGCAAGGAATAGGCGCAGAGAAGGGAAGAAAGCGCAATTATTTTTTTTCCTCCAGAGCAAGAGAAGACGCACCCAGGAGAGCTGTGTTCCTTCATTGGTTTCACAAACATGTATCATGCACCTACTGTATGTCAGGGGCTATTTTAGGCTGTGGGGACACTGCAGAGAACAAGATGGACAATCCCGGAGCACGTGGCACTCACACATGTGGGTGGGCGATTCCACTCATCACTACCCAGGCCGGCACTGGTGCACCATTTTGCTGGAGGAGGGAAGAGGCCTGAAGCTCTGTGCTGGACGTTGCGGACCCCAGGGCGACCGAGACACACGCAGTCACTGCCCTTCTGAAGTTCACAGTCTGTTGGGTGAGATGGAAAACAAACAACAAAGAGCTCCTCCATTCTTCCCTTCAATACTTATTTGTTACTGACCAGCGTCCTTGGCTTCCTTACTGAATAGAAATTGATGAGGCCAGACAAGAAATGCAGCGCCCCTGCTGCAGGTGGGAGTGAGAACAAGCAACAGGTTCCCTTGCTTGTTCACTCCCTTGGTGGGACAGGGGGGAACGAGCTGGTTCCCTATATGAGGTGAGGGTAGGGGTGTGTCCAGCGGTTGGGCCAGAGAGGTGACTTAGGTGGTCTGCCCACCCCTTTGGTGGTGTAGTGTGCAGTGGGCCTGCACAGTATCCTGCTTTTGCTCCTGACACCCTGCTTTTGCTTCCGGGTCTTCAGAAGTGACAGTTGGGACTTCCCTGGTGGTCCAGTGGTTAAGAACCCACCTGCCAACGCAGGGGACACAGGTTCAAGCCCTGGTCCGGGAAGATCCCACATGCCACAGAGCAACTAAGCCCGTGCGCCACAACTACCAAGCGTGCTCTCTAGAGCCCGCAAGCCACAACTACCGAGCCCATGCACCGCAACTACTGAAGCCCAAGCGCTTAGAGCCCACGCTCCGCAACAAGAGAAGCCACCGCAATGGGAAGCCCGTGCACCGCAACGAAGACCCAACACAGCCAAAGAAAAAAAAAAAAAAAAAGAAGTGACAGTTGGGTTTTTTGGTCTTTTTGTATTTTGTTGTCCATAATTTGCCCCAACTGAGCATGCACACAGTTATTTTTAGTTCCCTTATGGTTTCTTTGTATTTTGTTGCCCGAGGAGACGTTTTTCCAAGTGCAAGCACTGCAGCAAAGGGTCCCAGGTCCCAGGTGCCAGCGTGTCTGAGCACTTACTGTGTACCAGGCTGGGGTCTAGATGCAGCAGTGATCAGGACATAGCTACCCTACAATATGGTGGGGAGGGAACAGGACAGTAAGGGAAGAAAGCAGGTGATTTCAGCCCATGAAAAGGGCCTGGGGAAGTCCAGCAGGGTGGTGCCGGGGTGGGGTGTGGGTGTCATCAGAAGGGGTGCTCAGGGAACACCTGGCCTGACCACCTCCCCTGGAGGAGGGGACATTGGAGCCAAGACCAATGTTTTTGTTCAGGTTCCCTGGTTGTGGGTTCTTTGTTCAAGTGGAACTTTCCTCTATTGGTTGGGGGACCCCAGCGGTCCCTGCTCCGGCTGCGTGTCCAGTTGGGGTGGGGATGGAAGCCCCCAAGATGAGTGTCTCAAGAAACCAAACTTTCCTCAGTCCCAATCAACTGATAAATGGAGACTTTGACCCTCCCTTCTCCCCTTATCTCAAGACAGGTGAGCACAGAGTGTCAAGGTGCAGCTTGGAAGGTTTGTGATGGGATCTGGGCAGGGCCAGGTGGAGAGCGGGTGGGTGTTGTGGCCAGGTCATGGCTGGGAGGAGTGCCATCGTCAGGGAACTGTGCATAAGGGCACCTCAGTTTCTTCATCTGTGAAATGGGTCTCCATTTCAGGCTTTTTTCTTTTTCTGTCATTCAAAACACATGGCGCTTCCTGTGTTTAGGCCTCCTTCTAGGTCTCCTTTTGGAAGAGGCCAGATGGTAAATATTTTAGGGCTGTTGCAACTATGCAGGTCTGCCGGTGCAGGGTGAAAGTAGCCAAGCTCCTTAAATGAATGGGTGTGGCTATGCTCCCATATCAACCCGGCAGTACTTGGTTTATAGTAGGTGCTTCATTGATGCTTGTTCCCTGCCTGGAATTATACCAGGCACTGCACTAATGCCTGGTCGAGGCCTGGTATATACCAAGTGTTGCGTTAATGCCTGGTCCATGCCCAGTTTACAGTAGGCATTCCACTAATGTTTGTTTCCTGCCCAGTATATACCAAGTACTGCATTAATGCTTGGTTACACAGTAGGCACTACATTAAAAGCTGGTCCATACCCGGTATACTGCACGCACTACATTAATGGCTGGTCCATGCCTGATATACAGCAGGTACTCCATTAATGCTCGTCCCATACGTGGCATATAGCAGGCTCTGTATTAATGCTAAGCCCAGGCCTGGTATAGAGAAGACGTTCCATTAATATTTGTTCCAAGAACGGAGGAGACGAAGGTTCGTTTCCGGTCAGGTAATGCCAGGGCACCCCAGGAGGCCGTGAGGGCTGGTACCCCAGTGCCTCACGTTGGGCCTAGGTCGCTCAGCCTCGCGACCGCAGCTGCGGGTCCGAACTTTTCGCTCCGGGGCCGAGAGAGCCGCCGGGCCGAGCGGGGCCGAGCGGGGCCGAGCGGGGCCGAGCGGGGCCGAGCGGGGCCGAGCGGAGCCGAGCGGAGCCGAGCCAGCCTGACGAGTCCTCCACATTCCCACAATCCCGGGCGGCCCCGCCCGGCTCCCGGTTGCGCGTCCCCCTTCCCACGTCGGCGCAACCAAACCCGCGGGCGCGCCCGCCTCGCCCCTCCCCGCCCCGCCCGCGCGACGCCCCGCCCATCCCGACCGCTAGTCCCGCCCCCGCGGCGGGCGCGCAGGCCGCCGCCCACTCCCATTGGCCGTGCCGCCTGCCCGTCGGCGCTGTCCGCGCGCTGGTTAGGTTGTGAGGCGCTGTCGCTCGGTCGCGGCGGCTGCGGTTGGCGGCGGCGGCGGCGGCGGCGCCAGCGGTTGTGGCGGCGCGGGTGGAGGGTGGCCGGGAGGGACCAGCGGCTGAACGGGACCGGTGCTCTCAGGCGGCCGAGGCGGACCGCCGGCCCAGGGGCCGAGCGCCGAGGGCCGGGCGGGCGCGGCCGGGGCGGCTCGGGGCCAGGGCCGGGCCGGCCGGGGGGCGGTGGCGGGGGCGGCCGGCGGGCGGCCGGGGCCGGGGCCGGGACGATGACTCTGGAGTCCATGATGGCGTGTTGCCTGAGCGATGAGGTGAAGGAGTCCAAGCGGATCAACGCCGAGATCGAGAAACAGCTGCGGCGGGACAAGCGCGACGCCCGGCGCGAGCTCAAGCTACTGCTGCTCGGTGAGTGGGGCCGGGCCTGCGGGGTTCGGGCCGGCGGTGCGCGTGGCGGGCGGGCGGGGCGGCCCTGCGTACTGGCCACGGCCCTGCGTGCTGTCCAGAGCGGGCTCGACCCCCGCGGGGTCAGCCCTTGCCTACCTGTGCTGTTCACCTCTGGGCCACCCGATCTCTGCAGCCTGTGTTGTCTAGGTTGAGTCCCTGACATCAGAGGGGCCAGGCCCTGCCTCTGTTGTCCACATCAGCGCCCCAGACCCTCGGGATCTGCTCGCGCCTATGCTGTCCGTGGCAGGTCACCAGTTCTTGCAGGGTCAGTGCCTGCTTCAGCTGTCCAGATCAAGCCCCAGTTTCCTTCAGGATCAGCCCCTGTCTCTGCTGTCCAGGCGGGGTCCCCAGGACCCTTTGGGATCAGTCTGTGCCTCTGCTGCCCAGCCCCTGATCCCTGCAGGGCCAGCTTCTGCTTCTGCTGTCCCGTTCGGGCCCCCAAAACCCTCGAGGGCCTGCCTTCTAACCCCTTCTCAGGAGACAAGCCTCCTCCCTGCACAGGACTGGTCCTCCATCCCTGCCCCCAACAGGTGTGCCCCCTCGCTGCCCCCAGCATCTATTCAGGGCCAGACCTTTGGGCTGTAATCCACAAGACGCACCCCTTGCCTCCTGGCATCCCTTCTCTACTTCTCCCACCAGGTGGAGCCCTGTTCCCTGCAGCCCCCGTTCCCTGAGGCCAGTCGGAAAACCCATGTCCCTCCCCAGTGGAGAGCAATCTGTGGGGGAGAAGACAGCCTTTTCTCTCTTTTCGGGGCCGGGGCGGGTGGAGCCCTGACGGAGCAACCGTCTCCGTCCGGCCCCTCTCCTTACGTCTGAGTGGGAGCCGGGTCTCCTGGGTCCTCTTCCCCCTCCTGGAGAGGATTCCCGTCCAAGTCTCCGTCTCCCCCACTGCGCACCTGTTGCACGGAACTAGTCGGCCCAGCAGTCGGCAAGCTGTTGTCACCCCAAATAAGGGTTGTTGGAGGACTTACCTCCACAGTCAAAGGCAAGAAGGTCGTTTACACAAGCGAAGCCCTTGCCCTGCCTTCTCCGGAGCTCTGCTGCATTCCTGCACTGTGGGGAAGGTTGGAAATGCTGTTGTGATGGGCCCCTGGTGGAAGAGGGGTCTGCCACCGAGGGGTCCACCCGCAGGACGGTGCAGGGTCGGAGGCGGTGAGTCGCTGGAGGCCGTGGGTCTTGGAGGGACTGCCTCGCTCCTCCCACCTGTGGGGACCCTCTGGGTCCTCCCTTTAATTAAAATACCTTCCCTGTTTTTTTTTCCAAACGTTCCACTTTACCTAAAGGCTATAAAATGGGCCATCTTTGCAGAAAAGACAGGCAGAGAGTAACGGTAAAGTTTGGAGGAAACTTGCAGTGGGGTCCCAGTGGCACCTGGGAGGACAGCATGGCCCTGGCTGCCTTACACCAACAGAGGTAGAATTTATTTTCAGAGGGGGGTTGAGAAGTTACCAGCATGTTAATGTTACCAGACAGTCGGCCTTGCCTGGGGGCTGGGGGCTGCATGAACCTCTGCACGCCCCTGCTGCCTGCCCTGTGCGCACCCAGGCTCCAGATTGACGTGGGGTTCAAGGGTACGGGTCGGTGGCCTGTGATCTTGCAGCCTTGCTGTGTGTCTCTGGTCTCCCTGGGCTGGGGCTGAGGAGCCTTGCAGGGGATCTGGATGTGCCCAGCGCCCACCCATGGGTGCGGGCTGTTGGCTGCAGGAGCACCTGGGTCTGAGGTCCCACCCCTCCCCCCGCTGGCTTGCAGGACAGGGAGTCTGCACCCTCCTGGGAAGCTATTAAGTCCTAGGCATGGGGGCAGATAGGAAGATGAGAGCTTGGGGGTCCAAGGTGAAGGTTTATGACACCAGGAGGGCGGCTGTGAATGCCAGGCGGAGCTCCAGGGGACGTGCTGGGAGCCGGGGGGTGCCGAGCAGCATCCCTGCCCCACCCACTCCATGCCGGGAGCACCCCCAGTCATGAGAACCACAGACATCCCCAGCCGTGGCCCAGTGTCCCCCGGGGGCAGAATCCCCCCTGCCCCGTGTCAGCACACAGTGTAAAATGCGTGTTGCAGAGCCGGTATGTGATCGGTGTTCGCTTGTTTTGTCAGATGCTTTGTGGGTGCTTGAAAGGTGAATGCTTTTGTCACTACGGTCCAGAGCCACGTACGTGTGTGCCGTCAACACGCAACATGTCTACAAACACGTGTGATAGGTGTGTTCGGTTTTGTTGGTCCTGTTACTCCAGGCCACATCCTCATTCACAGTCGTCTGTGGTGAGGAATGGGGGTAGTGAGCGTCCCTGCAGCGGATACACCGGGATCCCCACGGCTCGGCGTTGCTCTCCCACTTTACGGAAGAGGACCCCCAGGCCCAGTTAGGAGCTCCGGTGGGGGTCCCGGGCAGGCCCGCCGGCTTCTGCCTCCCGTGATCCCTCCTGGTGCAGGTGCAGTCCCCTGCCCCCGCGTTTCTGCCACTCAACAGAGAACAACCGAGGAGGCCCCTCGTCCATTCCTTAGGACAGGTTTCCCCTTGAGAACCGAGGCCTACCGCAGGAAGTGCCGGTCCAGGAGCTGAGTGGCTCTGGGATTTCTAAATAAAGCAGGGCGGTCAGTTCCACAGGCTTCCTGTCCAGCCCGCTGTGGCCCCGAGGGCGGTAGAAAGGGCCGGAATCCGGCCTGGGGTGTGGTGGCCCCGGCGGGAAGGGTGCGCCTGCCCTGCTTGGAGGCGCGAGTGGAACGTGGCCGTGGCTCCTGGCGGTGGCCCTGCCTGTCCCCCGCAGACCCTGATGGCTGGAAGCACCTGGGGCCCTGGGCCACCGCTCGTGGCCCACCCCAGGATGAGTCTCAGGGGCTTAAAAGTTAGATGAAATTTTGTGTCGCTGAAAGGGTGGGCGCCATCCCTGGAGGTGCAGGAGCCCAGACTTGCTGTCAGAGCCCCTCTCCCTCGGTGTCCTGCGTGCCAGGCCAGTGGGAATCTCCCTCCCCTTGGGCCCGAGCACGGCCTCGCCACGTGTGTCCCTGGGCTCCGGACTCCGTGTGCACAGATGCTTCCCGGCCTCTGCTGAGCTGCGCTGGTCGCTGCCTGAGAGCCTCGGATGTTTAACCACAAAAGGTTTCACTTTCTGATTTTTGTGGTGGAGCCCTTCTCCCTGCGGCCTGAGAACAGGTCGCAGTCACTGCTACTCCTGGGCTGGGAGTTTGGAGCAGCTGCAGACAGAGCCGAGTGGGGACCCCTGGCAGGAGGGATGGGAGCCCGTTTGTCCCTCCTCTGCCTCGGAGGGCCTTGGGGGCAAAGTCCAGCCCTGGGTGGGCGGGTCTGGTCTGGGCCGGGTGTGCGGAGCTGGGCTGCACTCGGGGGGAACGGCCATCTCTGGTCCCCATAGGGCGCTCCTCTCCCATCAGGACAGTGAGCCGCGGGGCCTGTCAGCCCAGTGTCCGTGGACGGGATTGGGGCATCTCCATGGGCTTCGGGGGCACCCGCGTGCGGGGTTAGTTTTTGGCGGAACTCCAGCTGCTCTCAGAACCGGGCCCCAGGCCACAGGCTTGCTGGCTGGGGAGTTTGTGCCAATGCGCCCCAGCCCCCTGCTCCCGGGTGGCCGCGGTCTCTGCCCTTGGCCCAGGCGTGGGGTGCCTGGCGGGTCACTACCAAGGTGTCTGCCCCTCGTTTTCCCCACCACATCCCCCCTCCGGGGCAGGCCCTGCCACCCCATGGCCCAGCACAGAGCCCTGCGGACCTGAGATGTTTGCTGGGTGGCTTTGATTGGCTAACTGAACTCAGTTCCCTCAAGCAGGTCGAATGGGGGTGACTGGGCGCCCCGACTTAGGGCATCCTCACATCCTGCCTGGACGTGAGGTTCCCTGCTCCGGGGCCCGTTGCCACTGCTGGTGGCCCTCTGCTGTGACGCGTGGACAGACAGGGACTCGGGCACAGCTCGCAGCTGCCGCCCTCCCGAGGCCTCGTGAGTGGGCTTGGGGGTGCTCCAGAGCGAGCACAGCCTCGGCTCCCCGCCTGCAGCACTGTTGGGGGGAAGGCCGCAACACCTGCGAGGCGCTGTGCCCTCCCGTGGTCACTGCTCTCCCGACGGAGGGCTTTACCCGGGTTGACAGGCTGCCCCGGCAGCGCTGGGAGGCGGGTCCCGCCAGGACCGAGCTGGAGAGCGCGGTGGGATTTCAGTCCCCGTGCCTCCCGAGCCTCGGGTTTCCCTGCTGTGGAAGGAGAGCGTCCCCCAACTCCCGGACTGTGGGAGGGTCAGTGGGGGCGACGCATGTCAAACTGGGGAGTGCCGTCTGTGCCCTTGTCTTTATTCACGGTATCGCGCTGGCTGGCAGTCCCTCTGCGGCCGAGCGGGGACCTCCCTGTCTTGCGGTGGGGTCTCCGGAGCTTGGCCCTCAGGGCTGGGCCTCTCGTTTCCTGATCTGATCCCAGCGCCTGCCAAGGAGGTTTGCTTACGGACCTCGGTTGGCGTAGAGCTGAAAGGTCAGACACCCCACGGAGGCGGGTCGCCCCGTCTCTGCCCCATTGGTCCTCTCTGCTGAGCCTCGACAGGTGGGTGGGGGCCTTCCCGTCCCCCAGGCTGGGCAGCTGGGCTGCACGGCAGGGTTGGGCAGGACTGAGGCTCATACCAGTCTCCCCGACTCCTGAGCGTTAGGCTTCAGGAAGCGCTGCACTAGGACCTGGCACGTGGGACAAGAGGGGGGCTGGCCCAGGGGACCGGTGTCTGCGCCTGGAGTCACCTGGGCAGGGGACGCTGGACCTGCTGACTTAGCGGCCACGGTGTGGAGGTCAGATGAAGGGATGAGTCCCGAGGTCTGCCCTGTTGTCCTCCCTCCTGGCCCCTGTCTGCGCTGGCGCCCGCTGCTGTGGTGTCTCTGAAAGGCCCGTGGCTGGCCCGGGAGAGCTCCCCCAGTGCTCTCACATTCGCTCACTTCCCTGGGTGGCGGTGACCGTGGACCACGAAGAGATGGACGGACGTGAAGCCCGAAGACCTTAGCCTGTTGAGGTCTGACAGTTACTGGTTGTGTGACCTCAGCGAAGCTTCGTGACCTCTCTGTGCCTCAGCTCCTTCACTTGTCCGGCAGGAGGTGGGGTGATAGATGTACCACTGAATGAATGGATGAGCGGGGGCGAGGGGAGCGTGCAGTTGCCTTCCTTGGCTGCACGAGGTGTTTGCACTTTCTCCAGCAGAAGGTCGTCGTGCCTCTTTGATCTTGGACCTGTTGACACAGCTCGGGGCCATGCTGGATTTCCGGGCTGTGTTTCCAGGAGCCCAGATCCCTGGCAGTGCTCTCGCCTGGGCCTCCTGTGGTCCTGGGGTTCCTGGCTTCACTGCCCACATTCTAGAATTAGGGATGGCTGGGCGGCAGCCCTGAACCCCAGCTTCTGACACTAGTGTTCTCTTGCTAGATCGTGGCCACTTGCCCCGGGGGCCATGGATCCTGCACACCTTGAGTCCCACTGGGATGATGTCGGACCAGCACCATCCTTCCTGTCCTCCAGGCCCTTTCCCTGCCCCTCTTCTCTCCCACATTTGAGGAGTGGCTGCCTGGGCTCAGACATAATTCCTCCCGGTCTGCGGTCCTAGATCTTGGCCGACTGTGCAGGCGAGACAGTGGCTTTCTCCCTCTGTCGCAGGGATGGGGCTGCTCTCCTCCTTCCTCTTCTCCAGTTAGTCTCAGCTGGGCAACTGGTGATGCCACTGAGCACGCCCAGAGATCGTCCTGCAGGCTCCCGGCCCCGCTGTGCTGTCTGGCCCCTGCCAGGCCCCCAGGGGCAGGACCCCTCACATGGGTGGTGCCCCCAGGGGCCCCCATTCTTGGAGTTAGGGCAGGGGATGCAGAGGACCTGAGGGGGACACGTGACAGAACCGGGACTGTGGATTAGGGCCGAGTTCATTTGGTTCATTCGGGAAAAATGTGTGCGGTGACTTCTGCGGGCCGGGCCTGTGCTGGGGCTGGGTGTGAGGCTGCTGGCAGAGCCCCGCCCTCGGGGAGCTGGCTCCCAGCAGGGACAGACGGGAGCAGCAGGCCAGGAGCAGGTGGGGCGCTGGGGGCACTGGGGCCCTTCCTGGAAAACGTGAGTTTGGGTTTCTGTGCAGGGAGTTGGGGTGGCGTTCGGGAGGGGCAGGGCCCGATGCGTGGGCGACGTGAACAGTGGTGTCACGCGCCGGCCCCGGGCCGCAGTGCCACGGCTGTCCTCGTGCAAGGTTGGGCTGGTTGCGTTGTGGGGGACAGTGGGGGCCAGGGGACCCACAGACACGAGCTCGGAGTCTGAGTACAGCCAGGACCTGGGGCCACTCGGCATCCTCGCTGGGAGGGGGTGTGGCGGTAGGTGCCCTCTGCACCTGTGCAGGTGCGTGGCTAGAACGAGGCCCATCACGGGGTCTCACACGGTCTTGCTTGAGGGGGGCCTTGCTCTTCTCCCTGGTGGGCAGCTGTTGAAGGTTTTTTTTTTATAGATATTTATTTGGTTGCGCTGGGTCTCAGATGCAGCTTGCGGGCTCCTTAGTTGCAGCACGTGGGCTCCTTAGTTGTGGCTCCCAGGCTCCTTAGTTGTGGCATGCGAACTCTTAGTTGCGGCACACGAACTATTGGTTGTGGCATGCGAACTCTTAGTTGTGGCATGCATGTGGCATCTAGTTCCCCAACCAGGGATCGAACCTGGGCCCCCTGCATTGGGAGCGTGGAATCTTCCACCAGGGAAGTCCCCATGACTAGATCTTCAGGGGGAACTGACCAAGGGCGGGGCAGGATGAGCTGGAGCTGCCAGGGACCCCCGGGCGGCGGCTACAGCAGATAGGCCTGGCCGTGAGGTCCAGGTGGGCCTCGCACCCCGAGACTTCTCTGAGCAGGAGGCTGTTGGCTCGGGCGTGTTGGGGGGCCCGGGTCCCAGCTCCCGGCACTGGGTGCCGGCAGCATGTGGGCTGAGTTGGGCCAGGGGGTGGGCACCTGGAGACGACGCTGTGGCGGCTCTGCGTCCCCCGGAGCCTTTCCTCCCTCCCTCCCTGGCCAGTGGTGGCCGAGCTCTGGCCAGCTGGGCCTGCCGGTTCCAGAGCCCAGGGCCCGCAGCTCCGGCCTTCCACCCACAGCTCTGCCGGGAGGTGCCTGCTGGGACTGGCACCTGTCACTCAGTCGCTGTTGGCCCTGAGCACAGGTGACACGCCACCCTCGACGTGCGGCTCGTGGGGCTTTCCTCCGGGGGCCCGGCCTCTGCAGCCGCCACCTCCACAACCTCCTTTCTCTGTTCTTTCTGGCAAGGTGGCATGGCCCAGGCGGGGTCACTGACTGTCCCGCCTCCTGGGCCACACTGTCCCCAGGGTGTCCCTTTTGCTGCGTTCTCCCCCAGCTTTATTGAGACGTAAGTGCCACGCGTGTTGTGTGGTTTAAGGGGTGCACGTGAGTACTTGACACGTGGATTGCGACATGATCGCTCGTGAGGCCCGTCACCGCCCCGTCACCACCCCCTCACCTCACTAGTGCCTTTTGCTCCTGCACTTGATCGCGGTGCTGTCTTCGCAGCGGCTCCTCTGCCCCCAGCAGGGTTCGGGCCATGTGCCTCGTCCAGGACCTCCGACGTCTCCAGGGCCAGTTGTGTTTCCGGCTTCCGAGGGGTCCGTCTTCCGTTTCTTGGTTTTCGGGGCGTGTCCCAGCTGCGTCGTCTGTGTTGGGCACCGGGGCGTCCCCCGTTCTCCCTCGGCCACTCTCTGGCCGGTGATCACGGCTCCTCCGTGAACACCCGCTGTCCCTTGGTTGTTGGCATGGGCGCGTGCACGTGTGTGAGACCCTCGGTGTCCTGCGCTGCCTCTGGGGAGCTCTGGGGGGGCTGCCTGTCCTTTGCGCACCCGTTTTGGAGACGCTGGCTGTGGTCTGAAGTCAGCAGGCTCTCTCTGGATCTCCCCGCGCCCTTGTGCTTGTGCAGCTCTCTTGCCCCTCCTGCAGTTCAGGGGGGTGGACTCAAGGGGCAGCGCCCCGGGGCCTGAGTGGCTGCCCTTTTCCACCTCAGCTGACCTGTGGCTGCAGGGGGTTGGGCTTTAGTGGCCACTGGTCTGATGTTTCTGGTGAGAGGCCCTTCCAAACACCAGCAGGGCACGTATCTTTTTACAGTAGCATAGTGTCAAAAACAGGGGTTCTCACCTGGGGGTTCCTGCCCCCAAAGGACATTGGGCAGTGTCTGGGGATGTCTGTGTGTCACACTGAGGGGATCCTGGCATTGAGGGGGCGGGGCCAGGGGTGCTGCTCAACACCCCAGAGTGCCCGGGCCGGCCCCAGTGTCAGCAGTGCTGCGGGGACCCTGGTCCAGAGGAAACCACGCAGGGCATGGCATTCCTGTGTGTCGCCTCCCCTCCCCCACCCCGCCTCCTGCAACGAGGGAGGAGTGCGTGGACCCCTCAGGGAGGTGTGGGGTCACATGGGGTCCTCGCCCCTCCTGCCTCAGAGCTGGGGTGGGGCCTTGGTGGGAGTGGGCGCCTGGCCTCTGGTTGATGTTGCGGCAGCAGTGGGATGGAAGGTGGCATTGGGGTAGTTACCACTCGGTGACAGAACCAGAGTCGTATTCTTTTATTCGTAAAAGGACCCAGTGCCTTGATGGAGGTCCTAGAAAGGGGCAGCTGCAGTGAGGCGGCCTCTGCTCTGTCTCCCCAGGTGGGCTCAGGCATCCGTGGTCAGTTACTCAGACGCGGGCGGAGGGCCTCCTGCTGCAGGATGGTGTGGTCACTGCAGGCCGCTCAGAACCCATGTCTTCTCCGGGAGCTCCCGGACAAGGAGGCGGGCAGCAGATGCCTGAGAGAGACTCCCTGAAAGGCAGTGGTGATGGGTCCCAGTGCAGAGGGGAGCTGCCTGCCCTGCGCCCACGGCACCGGTGGCTGTGAGCCGGATGGCGTGCAGGGCAGGACGCAGCTCAGGCCCCTTCGTTGGGGTGGGGGACACAGGTGACTCTGAGACAGGGTGGGGAGGATGAGCCCAGGCGGGCTGGGGCAAGTCTGGGGGGTTCTGAGTCCCCAAGAGGGGGCCTGGGGGCTTCAGTGCATGGGTGAGTGGGGACCTGTGTTGGTTATCAAGTAGGGGTTTGAGGCCATGCGTCCTTAGGCTGTAGAAGTTCTCTCCCGCTGTGCAATAAAACCACCCTGTAACTTAGTAGCTGAAAATAGCACACAGGCAGATTCTGAGGGTCAGGAGTCGTGGGGGTTCTGGCTCGGGGTCCCTTATGAGGTTGTAGAGCACGTGTTGGCCGGGGCTGCCTCATCTGAAGGCCCAGTAGGGCCGGAGAAGCCGCTTCCAGGGTGGCCCCTCACATGGCTCCTGCCCACATGGGCCCTCAGGGACGGCGCTGCCCCCCAGCCCCCGCGAAAGTCCTACAGAGGACGGGGAGCCCCGTGACTCGTCTTGGAAGTGACAGGCCATCCTTGGTCAGATTCTTCTGGTTGGGAGGGAGGCACTGAGTCCAGCCCGCCCTCCGGGAAGGGTCAGGCTCCCCCTCTGCACGGAAGACATCCCAGAGATTTGTGGGCACATTAAAGCCACTAAAATGCAGTCCCTGCGTGTGGAGGTGAACAAAAGTGGGGGTACGGCTTTGCCGCTTAGAGGGTGACAGGGCGGTGAGAGGCTGGAGCAGGAGAGGAGCCCTCCCTCCTGCCGCAGCGCTGGTGCCAGGTGGGGCTGGCCAGCCCTTGATCCCGGAGACTCCGTGCGCCCTTCTCTGAGGTGGGGCCTTGACACCTGACACCTGGAGGGTGGTGGGACAGGGAGGGGAGGGGCCCCGGGCACCCAAAGGGCCTCTGGGCTGACAGGGACGTGGGCCTTGGGGCTGTTCAAGCGCCAGAGTCACGTTCGGTCTCGGGGTGGCGTGAGGTTGGGTGAGGTACAGGTTCAGGGGCTGCTGGGGACTGTGGGGGGCATGGCCCGGCGCCCTGCGAAGGCCCAGCGTGGCCTCGACGCAGATGCCAAACTCGTGCCCTGAAGGAAAGCTGTTCTGATCAGAACAGCCGTGGGTTGGCGGGACGTTGTCACATGAGGGCATGTGGGACAAGGGAGCTCGTCACGTGACCAGTTAAGGGGGTGGCAGCATCTGGGGGAGACACTTCACTGCTCCTGGCCTCCAGTTCCTCGGCTGCGGCCAGAGTTGAATTCAGACCCAAGTTGCCGCAGGTGCCGCGGCTGCTCCCTTCCCGTCCCTGCCCACGTTGTTGTCCCGACCTCCTCTGAGCCTCGGCGGCCCCTGTAGACAGGGTGTGCGTGGGAGGACGCGGCCCGCCCTGTTGTCCAGGCAGCAGCGGCTGGCCAGGCGCATCCCCACCTCGAGCCTCGTGGGCGGGACTCCGCGTGTTCGGGGCTCCTCGTGGGCGGGGCTTCTCGTGTGCAGGGTGCGGCGAGCCCACGGCTCGGGTCGCGGGTCCGGTCCCGCTGGGTCTCACTGGGCCATTTGCAGGCACGGGCGAGAGCGGGAAGAGCACGTTCATCAAGCAGATGCGCATCATCCACGGGGCGGGCTACTCGGAGGAGGACAAGCGGGGCTTCACCAAGCTGGTGTACCAGAACATCTTCACCGCCATGCAGGCCATGATCCGGGCCATGGAGACCCTCAAGATCCTCTACAAGTACGAGCAGAACAAGGTGAGGCCCGGGCGGGAGCGCCGGGTGCGGCGGGGCGTCCTACAGGGGGCAGAGTGAGTCCTGGCCCCCTCTGCGGGCCAGCGTCCTACCAGGCACTCCACGCACTGTATCAGGCCCTCTGTGCCCCCCGGGGGTGGCACGTTCTCTTATTTCCTTCAGTAACAGCTTATTGAGAAAACGTACATACCAAGTCACCCATTTAAAGTGTGCAATTCACTCATTTTTAACATATTCACAGAGTTGTGCAACCATTGCCTCTAATTCCATAACGTTCTCATCACTCCAGAAAGAAACCCTGTCCCCAGTGGCAGTCACCTCCCCTACGCCTAACCCAGCCCCTGACAACCAGGAACCCACTCCCTGTCTCTGTGGATCTGCCTGTTCTGGACGTTTCCCATCAATGGAATCACACCCCGTGTGTCCTTCTGTGTCTGGCTTCTCTCACGTTGCAGCGAGTGTCAGTGCCTCACTCCTCTTTGTGGCTGAATGATGCTCATTGTGTGGAGGGACACATGGTTTGTCCATCGTCCATCGACGGACGCATGGTTGTTTCCACTCTTCTGGCTCTCGTGGACATGCTGCTGGAACACTCGTGTGCAGGTTTTTGTTTGCACGCCTGTCCTGGTTTCTCCTGGGCGCGTCCCCAGCAGTGGAGGTGCGAGGTCCAGGGTACCTCTCGGTTCGCCTTCCAGAGGGGCTGCCTGCCTGCTGTCCGAGCGGCGTTGCCCCGGCCGTGCACCAGGGGGCTCTCTCTGGCGGCCTCCCTTGGCTTCGCTTTTGTGGATCTGTTTTCGGGGACTTCTCTTTCAACTCCAGCAGTTTGCCTGGGCTGGCATGTGGCACCGTGTATTGGACCATGTATGTCCAATAGGGTTTAAATTAGTCTGTTTACTTGGAAGCTTAAGAAGGCCAGTCAACCAGATTTCTGATATTGGTGTCTTCCCGCCTTGATGCCCGTTTCACGGGTCATCAGGGACCCTACAGGGCCCAGCACTGGGTCTGGGGCCCGGCCAGCCTGGCTGTGGGAATGAGCATGTAGGGCCTGCTGGAGCCTCTCACCCTCTGGTTCGTAGGATTGCTCGCAGCTGAGGCCCCTCAGCGTCCAGGCCCCACTTTAACCGTGGAAGTCCAGAGGCATCTGGAACAGGGATTGGCAGACTAAGGCCTGTCTCTGTAGGTGCAGCCTTGCTGGCGCGGGCCACGGCCACTCGCTTACACGTCATCCCTGGTGGCTTTCGCTGCAGCAGCAGGGACAGCGTGGCCGTAGAAACAGACGTCTGGTCCCTGGCCTACATGCATCCGCAGTTGGGGGTTTTCTGGGGCTGGTGTCTGCTTCTCCAGGCCCAGATTGGGAGGCTGGGAGGGTGAGGCGGGGCTGAAGGACGCTGTTGTGCGGGGGCTGGGGCGGGAGAGCATCCCTGGGAGGTGACCGGTGGGTTCCAGAGCCTGGGCTGGGGCCCCCTCATTCCTTGTTTGGGGTTCTGCCCAGCTGTGTCCCCTCCCCAGTCCCTCAGCCGTGTGGGTGGGACCATCCCGAGCACAGGCATGTGGAGCAGGCTGGAGGAGAGACAGGGGGTCTCCTGGGGGCCTTCTGCCCCCGGCGGGTTGTGTGTGTGTGTGTGTGTGTGTGTGTGTGTGTGTGTGTGTAGGTGTGTGTGTAGGTGTGTGTGTAGGTGTGTGTGTGTGTAGGTGTGTGTGTGTGTAGGTGTGTGTGCGTGCGCGTGTGTGGGTCTCTGGGGTGGTGTGTCTCAGCGAGGCTCTTTAGGAGCGGGTCTCCGAGCCCTGTGGTCCAGGGTCTGTGGAGGCTCCATCCCAGGGGCATGAGTCATTGGGCCACTGGACTGTTATGATTAGCTCAGCCTCCCCTTCCTGGTGGGTTGCTCTGGTCCCCAGACCCCATCCCAGGCTGCACACGAGAGGACCTATGCCTTCAGAGATCCCGAGGGTTTCAGGAGCTGTGTGCTTGGAGTCGGGGGGCAGGTTCTTCTTAGGTCACAGCAGCTCTCTGTGCCTCGGTTTCCTCACCTGCAGCATGGGAACACAGGGGCAGCCAGTGGTGTTTGTTCCTCTGTCCTGTTTGGGTGCCCCGGGACTGAGGTGCGTGGCGGCCGGGTGGGCCCTGCTCCCGGGAGCTGCCTCCATCTGCATTTTCCTTTGGGGGCCTGGCACTGGGGGGCGATCGCTGCCGGTCGCCCTTGCGTCGTCCTGATGCGTGTTCATGGGAAATGGGAGTCAATGGTTCCGAGTCGGTTGCCGGGTGCTGGCGCTGAGCGTCCCGGCCTGCCCCTCGCCCCACAGGCCAACGCGCTCCTGATCCGGGAGGTGGATGTGGAGAAGGTGACCACCTTCGAGCACCGGTACGTGAGTGCCATCAAGACGCTGTGGAACGACCCCGGCATCCAGGAGTGCTACGACCGCCGGCGGGAGTACCAGCTCTCGGACTCTGCCAAGTAGTGAGTGGGGCCGGACCAGGCCTGGGCGGAGGAGGGTCTGCATGGCGCCTCGTTAGCCGTGACGGGGCGATTTCCCTGCAGGGAGGCGGGTGTCTGCGGGGATTTTCCGTTGTCTCTCTGCCCCTTTTCTGTGTCTGTCAAACTATTCCAAAGTGACAGGTTTGGTTGTGAAAAGCCACCCCTCCAGCCCACAGCCTCTCTTCGGAACCCCGGCGCCGTCCCCATCCCCGGACAGCCGTCCCTCAGAGCTGGGGCGGGGTTCTGTCCCAGGCGTTCCCTGCAGCCTCATTTCGCCCCTGTCCGTTCTCGTCCCAAGTACTTGGGCTGCTTGGGCCCCTCCCAGCGCTCAGGAGACCTGGGATGGCCGGGAGGCCCCTCGTGGGCTGGCCTGAGCGGCCCTGCCTGCTGTGTTGCAGCTACCTGACTGACGTGGACCGCATCGCCACCTCGGGCTACCTGCCCACCCAGCAGGACGTGCTGCGAGTGCGCGTGCCCACCACTGGCATCATCGAGTACCCCTTCGACCTGGAGAACATCATCTTCAGGTACCTGTGCCCCCGGCCCCGGCCCCCGGTGTGGGGCAGCGAGAGAGGGTCCTTGTCCGTGGCTGTCACCAGGTTTCCGAGTGAGCCAGGCCCTGGTGGCGCTGGCAGGGCTGAATGGAGGCGGCCCCGGGGGCAACGGCCTCCTGGTGCGGGCTCCGCGTGGGCCCCAGATGGGGGGAGGGTGCCAGCGCGTGCGTGCGGATGGGCGGGCGGGTGGTCTGGAATCCAGGCCAGAGCAAGGGTGCTCCAGGCGGGCGGCGGAGGAGCCTGAGGGCCCCCGGGGAAGGTGGCTCCAGACCCCTCTGCGGCCCAGTTCCGAAGCCCATGCAGCCAGGGTGAACTCAGGGCCGTCCCCCAGGATGGGCCCCGCCACCCCGTGAGGTCACAGCTTGTCCAGAGCTGCCAGGCGGCAAGGCCAAGTGTGTCTCCCGGGGCAGCCGTAACAAATGACCACAGATGGGCAGCGTAAAATCACAGAAATGCATCCTCTCCGAGCTGCGAGGTCAAGGTGTCGGCAGGGCTGGGTCCTCCTGAGGGCGTGAGGGGAAGCTGCTCCGTCCCCCCAGCTCTGGGGGTGCTGGCAGCCCGCGGCGTCCCTTGGCTTGTAAAAGCCTCGCTCCATCTCTGCGTCCATCATCACACGGCCCCTCCCTGGGTCTGTGCCCATGTTTCCTTCTTACGGTAACTCCACTGATCACTGGATCCAGGGCTCCTGCTCCGGAGTGACCCTGTCTGAACTAGTGCCATCTGCGGGGACCCCGCTTCCAGATCAGGCTGTGTCCCCAGGTTTCAGGGGGACTGACTGGGGGACACGGTTCGCCCAGGGCTCTGAGGCCCAGGCTCTGGGGTGGGATTCCTGCTCTGGCTGCGAGCCTTCCCTCCCCGCCACTGCATGGGGTCCCTTCTGCTGGGCGAGCCCACCCCAGGGGCCCCAGAGGCAGCGCTGCTGGTGGAGGTCCTGCCCTGTTGCCTTGAAGCACCAGCCCCGGGGGCATTCAGGGAGTCTGTTGGGTTTGCTTTGAGGTGCCCTCTGGCCCCAGGGACCGCATTTCTCAGGCAGAAGCTTCTGGGAGAGGGGGAGAGTCTGGGTGCCCCCAGCTGGCCCCCCATCCTTTCTCACCTGTCAGAGCCCCCGGGGTGCCCTTGGACCCTCAGGAGTTGTAGGCATCACACTGCACATGCCTGATGGTACATTTTCTGGTGAGAGTTCAGCATTTCGGTTTCCTTCTTTTTTGGTCAGATTCTCGATGGGGTCCAGGACCTCAGAGGCCTGCAGGGCACAGGCCGGGGCTATCACTGGCCTTCCGCCCGACCCCACGTTCCAGGGTCCCCTCACACGGCCTCACCTTGGCCTCCGCAGCTACTGTGCCCTCTGTCCAGAACGCCTCCCCCCCTCCCTTCCCGCCCCTCCCCCAAGCCTGTGTGTGCGCTCTGCTGCTGTCCACACTGCAGAGTGGCCCTGCACCTCTGCCGCCACTGTCCCTTGGCCAGCCCACCCCTTGTCTGGTCAAGGGCTTACAGAGGGCAGGCCGGGGGCCCGGGCAGGGAGCTTGTGCCCCCATCTTGATCGGAGCTCACACAGCATCCAGTGACAGTGCGATTGGCCTGATGTGTGAGGCCTGAGCCTGGTCCCACACGGACCTCCTGCAAAGACCTGACCCCCCCCCGCCCCGCCCCTGGAGGCCCAGGTTCCCGCCTGGCTGTACTGGGGAGACTCAGTTCCAGAAAGGCTGTGGCCCCTGACGCCGTCGGCCCGATCGCGCTCCCCAGACTGGCAGCGGCAGCCCGGTGGGCCTGGTGCCCACTCACCCCCTCCCATACCCTAGGTCACCCTGGCACATCCGCCATCTGCCTGTGCTTGCTAGAAGCTCCTCTGAGAAACCCCCGCCAGGCGGATTGGCCTCTGCTGCCTGACTGTCCAACAGCTGTGGACGGGCCTGGCCCGGGGACCCTTGCCTTCTCAGGCCGCTGTTCTTTCTCGCCATCGTCTTCAAAAGTAGAGGGCTTTGGGGCTTCCCTGGTGGCGCAGTGGTTGAGAGTCCGCCTGCCGATGCAGGGGACACGGGTTCGTGCCCCGGTCCGGGAAGATCCCACATGCCGCGGAGCGGCTGGGCCCGTGAGCCATGGCCGCTGAGCCTGCGCGTCCGGAGCCTGTGCTCTGCAACGGGAGAGGCCACAACAGTGAGAGGCCTGCGTACCGAAAAAAAAAAGTAGAGGGCTTCCTCGTCAAAGAAAACTTAAGAAACTCACAAGTAGGAAGCGGGGACCTGTCACCAGTCGTGATGGTCAGGGCGCTGTCCCTAGCGTGTCCCCGCCCCGCCTGGTGTCAGCATCTGTGTGCCGACATCTCCCACTGGACAAGCAGCCTCCTCTCGCCGTGGCTGGGGTGGGTTCCAGCATTTCATAGGTGATGCCGTGTGGTATCCAACAAGGGGAGACGGGTTTCCAGATGTGGGACATCCGAGGTCGCCCGGCTCAGCCCCACCGGGGTCTGTGCCTCACACGCTCCACGGTGCCCCCTGTAGGCCAGGGCCCCTCCCTCGGCAAGCAGGCGCCTGGCTGTCTCGGGGGTCCCCCCTCCCCTGCTTGTGCTGTGTTCTCCTGGCTTAATGGTGTTGCGGCTTTGCTGGCTCTGACAGGTGACTGAGGGGCCCTCGTTGCTCTGATGCCTCAGGGGTCGCTGTGGCTCTGGCAGAGGCGGCTGTGCTGGGGGTGGGCATTGTCATCTGCAGCCCCGCGCTGAGCCCGTGCACCCCGCCCTGCAGGATGGTGGACGTGGGGGGCCAGAGGTCCGAGCGGAGGAAGTGGATCCACTGCTTTGAGAACGTGACGTCCATCATGTTCCTCGTGGCCCTCAGCGAGTACGACCAAGTGCTGGTGGAGTCGGACAACGAGGTGAGGCCCTCGCTGGGCCCAGGGAGGGGGGTACCCACAGGCCCTTTTGGGGGACCTGCCGCCAACCTGCTGCCTGCCCCTCAGAACCGCATGGAGGAGAGCAAAGCACTGTTCCGGACCATCGTCACCTACCCCTGGTTCCAGAACTCGTCCGTCATCCTCTTCCTCAACAAGAAGGACCTGCTGGAGGACAAGATCCTCCACTCCCACCTGGTGGACTACTTCCCTGAGTTCGACGGTGAGCCCGCCCTAGCGGCCTGTCCTGGACGCTGCCAGCGCCTCCCTCACCCTCTCTGGGCCTTGGTGGCCTCGTTGGCGACTCAGGAGTGACACGAGGACGGCGTTTCCCAGGCCGCACGGAGGCCGCGGTGCAGTTAGTGTGGCTGGAGCTCGGCGGGCGCCTCGCAGGGCCCTGGATGGTGGAGAGAGCTTCGTGTCCCCCGGGGGAGCGTCGTCTGTGGGAGGGGGCACCCTGCGGTCACCGCCTGGCAGCCTGTCCCCACCTGCCCAGGGCCCGGGCACGGGGAGGAGCGAGGCGCGGGGGATACGGGGTGAGCCGGACCCCTCCTGCCATCCCCACCCCCCCACGCGGAAACCCCTGGGGGCGCTCCTGGGGGGCAGTCGGGGCTCTGCCACTCCCTCCCCGGCGTCTCCCGGAGGTGCTGCCTGAGGAGCCGGGAGGCCGGGGGGTGGGAGTGTGGGGTAGGGTGGGGGGTCGGGGTGTGGGGTAGGGTGGAGGGTGGGGGTGGGGTAGGGTGTGGGGTGGGCGGCAGGCCAGAGCAGGAGGCTGGCTGCCAGGGGGCAGCAGGGCTGTGGACACATGCCTGAGTTGGGGGGGGGTGGACAGAGAGGAGGCGGGAGCCAGGGAGGTGGGAGGTGGGTCTGCCTGGCAGGTGGGCCTGAGTGAGGGGCTGCTGGGCAGGGGGGCTGCGCGGCTCCCTCGGCTCATCCTGCCCCTCCCCCCTCCTCCGCCAGGCCCGCAGCGGGACGCACAGGCCGCCCGGGAGTTCATCCTGAAGATGTTCGTGGACCTGAACCCCGACAGTGACAAGATCATCTATTCCCACTTCACGTGCGCCACCGACACGGAGAACATCCGCTTCGTCTTCGCCGCTGTCAAGGACACCATCCTGCAGCTCAACCTGAAGGAGTACAACCTGGTGTGACCACGCGGACTCCCGCCAGCCGCCTGCTGGTCGCCAGTCTGCCCCAGGAGTCGGGGTTTTTTCATATTTTTAAACAAATGGTTTTTATTTCACAGTTATCAGGGGATGTACATCTTTCTTCCTACACACCTCGTGCACCTTCTCATCTTTGTCAGTGGCAGAGGCCGCCTTTTTCTGGCCTTGACTCGTGGCTTGCTTTTTTCTAAAAAAAACAAAAAAAAACAAAAAAGGAAAAAGAAAAAAAAAGAGAACCCACAGAAGACGGGCAGAGATGAGACCTGGCCCCCAGCGGCGCGAGACACTGCCTCCGGGGACAGTTGTTGGCCTGCTTTCTTCTGATCTCCGAAGGCGTGGAGACGCAGAGGCTGGGACTTCTCTTTCTTCCTTGTTTAAGTTATTGACGCCCTCACCACTGTTGCCGGGTTTCTGCCCCGGACTCCAAGACGTGGGGGTGGGTGGCGCCCCCCGCTGCCCGCCCTGGGAAGTGCCTAACCATTTTTTCTTTTTTTTTGAGGAAACAAAAAGCAGCCCCTGGGGCCCTGTCTCACAGCCCTGCCTGCCGCGGGGGCCCGGGGCGTGGTTCTCCGGGTCTTCCGCTGGGAGCGCTCCTGGGCTCTGGGCTCGGTCCCCAACCCTGAGGAAGCCCGCTTGGACTGGGAGCCACTGTTTGTTTTGTTCCATTTTGTACCCAGTTTGGAAGCAGTGAGGGTGGGGTAGGGACTTCTTTCAGAATTTTCTCAGGTCTGTCCCCGAGAGGCAGAGACGCAGGGAGGGTCGCCCTGGCGGGGCTGTGGGTGGCTGGGAGATGCCCACCGCCCTGCACTCTGCCCGGAGCCGAGCTGTCGGGGCTCGTGGCAGCTGGAGGTGGGCCCTCAGCCTGGCCACGGCCACGCACTGAGGGGCCCTCCCCGAGGGCCTGAGGGCCGGTTTCTGGGGGGAGGAAGTGGCCGTCTCATGTGGCGTGGGCCGAGCACTGCAGTGGTTGGTTTTGTGTGGTTGGTTTCTTGCACCAACGTGACGGGAGTGGCCCGCCGGTGGCGCCCCGCACCTGCCCTGCGTACCTGGGCCCTGCGAGTGAGTGCTCAGGGCGGCCCTTGACCAGGGAGTGCAGAGAAACAGCGCACACGTCAGACCAGCCCCACACCAGCCCTGTCCCCGTCCGTCCGCCTCCCGCCTCCCTCCTGTGCCTGATACGCAGGGCCCAGGGTAGGGGGCAGGCTTCTCGGCCTGTTTTCCTTGGGCATCTCCACCCGAAGGGCCCTCTCTGGTGCCGTGCGTCCACTTGCGGGCGTTTGTGCCATAGCCCTGACGTGCGGCCGGGGACGGTGGTGCCGCTGGCGGTGGGCTCCCAGGGGCCCACAACGCACAGGGAGCCGGGGCAGGCCCTCGAGGGGGAGGCGGTGGGGGGCGCATCCAGAGTGTTAACTTCCGGAGGGGCTGGAGTGCCAAGATCCCGGGGCAAGCCCGGCTGCTGTGCCCAACCTCCCCGCCTGGCCCGCTCGCCTCCGAGGCGCTTGCCCGAGTGCCAACCTACCCCCACTGCTGTGTCACGTCACCCAGCAGAACTGCCCTCCGAGTGCCAACGCCCCAGTGGTGTGAGGGGCCGTGCCGGCTGGCGGGGGTGACCTCGCCCACTTGTATATTAAACAGTCCTGATTTCAGACAATTTAAACCTTAATCTATTTAAAAAAGAATATTATATAAAAATGCTGTTTTTAAACCTTTTGTCATTTGAAATGCATGTATTGTCCGTGCGGGCTGAGGGGCGGGCGCCGTCGGCTCAGTGCCAGTCTCCTGTGGCCGGAGCTGTCCATGTTCAGGCAGCGTGTCGGGGCCCTGACCCCTTAATCCAGAGATATGTGATGGAAATAGACTTTTCATACCTTTCTCCTGAAATGAATTCTGTTTTAAATTGGAATAAATTTTGTTCCTAAACACTCGGCCCCCTGTGGCTTATTTCCTGTTACTGACTGGGGGCGGGGAGCAGCAGAGGGGCCCTGAGGTCCCCTGGGTGTCACCTGACTCCTGTGTGGCCTGCGGGGCCCTGGCACCTTCAGGATGGGGTCTGAGGTCACGGGAGCCGCAGCTCGGCCGCCCGGGGTGTACCTCCTTCCCTGAGCTGGGACTGCGGCCCCAGGGCCCCTGACTTCAGGTCAATGTGCTGTGCTGTGGGCTGGAGCATCCTGCAAGAGGAACTCCTCCTCGTGGGGGGCAGGGGACAGAGATGGGGCCTGGGTTCTGGGCCCAACTGGCCACTCACTGTCGCGGATCCTCTTGGGAAGACGGGCCCCTCCCCCGGCCCCATTTCTTTCTGCAAACCAAGATGTTGGACCAGTGATCTCCCTGCCATCTCTCAGTCTTTTTTTCCTTAAAAAAAATATTTTTTACATTGTGGTAAATACACCTACAACTTACCAGCTTCACCATTTTTAAATATACAGTTCGGTGACATTAGTTTCATTTGCAATGTTGTGCAACCGTCAGCAGTAATTGTCTCCAAAACATTTTCATCACCTCAAACAGAAACTCCGTACCCATTAATCAATAACTCCCCACCCCCTCCCCCAGCCCCTGGCCCCCACCATCCTATTTTCTATGGATTTCACTGCTCCAGGGACTCCATGTGAGTGGAATCACACAGTATTTGTCCTTTTGTGTCTGGCTTCTCACTGAGCATCATGTCCTTCAGGTACATCCATGGTGTAGCAGGTGTCAGGATCTCTTTCCTTTTTAAGGCTGAATCATTTCACTGCGTGGATGGACCACCTTTGTTTATCCATCCGTTGATGGTCACTTGGGTTGTTTCCCCCTTTTCACTGTCGTGAATCACGATGCTGTGAACACAGGTGTGCAAGTATCTCTTTGAGACTCTGCTTTCCATTCTACTGGCTATAAACCCAGAAGTGGAATTGCTGTGTCAAATGGCGATTCCACGTTTAACCGTTTGAGGAACCGCCAGGCTGTTTCCACGGCAGCTGCCCCATTTCTCCTTCCCACCAGCTGTACGCCAGGGTCGCATTTCTCCATATCCCCCTCCAGTTCTATTTACTCACTCATCAGTGGGATGGAAATGCCCTGAAGGCCCCGTGTGTGCCAGGCACTGTCCTAGGCACTGCATATACAGGGAGACAGCACTTATCACCATGACTCAATCTATGAATAAAAGCAGCAGGGTAGAGTCATTGGCAGCGATAGTGGCCATTTCAGGCAGGCTGTTCAGGAAAGCCCTTTCGGAGAAGGTGGCGTATGAATAGGATGCTGGAAGACGTGAAGAGAAGGGGCCATGCTGTGGTCTGAGGGAGGGGATTGCCAGGCGGAGGGCAGAGCACGTGCAAAGGCCCTGGGGCAGGACCAGCCCTGGTTCATTGGAGGAACAGCAAGGAGGCCCGTGTGTCTGGAGCAGAGTGAGTGAGGCAGAGAGAGGGATGAGGGGAGGGCAGGGAGGGGACAGGGCAGGTCGTGCAGAGCCTTGTGGGCCGCGGGGAGGACTTGGGCTTTTACCCTCAGGAAGGTGGGACCCTGGAGGACTGTGGGCAGGGGCGGGACAGGGCCTGACTCAGTGCTCATAGGCGCCCTCTGGTGGCCGCTTCCGGGAGGACAGACTGTGGGGCTGAGGGCGGAATCAGGGACCCGGATGGAGGGGACTCAGCTGGACCAGGTGGGAAATGATGGAGTGGTCCCAGGTGGAGGCGGAGGAGGGAGTGGGATTCGGGAGGTGGGTGCAGGGAGGGAGCCCGCGGATGCTGCCGGCGCGCCTGGCCGTCATGTCCCCCGCGGCCGGCAGGTGCTGCTCGCCTGCTTTCCGCGCCCGTCCGCGCGAACGCGCATCCGCTCCGGAGGTCCTCTCCGCATCCCGGTTCCAACAGGGAAACCGAGGCACAGAGCGGCCGGGCCCTTGCCCTGACGGTAGGCGGCGCCCCCGAGCCTGGGCACCAGCCGCGACCCGGTGCAAAGTGAAAACGCAGGGCCCTTGTTACAAAACCAGGAGGCTTTCAAGACAGAAAACCTTCCGAGCCCGAGTCCCCCGCCCACCAAGCCGGCCCAGGTGGCCGGCGAGGGGATCCTGGCTGTTTCCTCCTTTTGGCTGCGGTGAATCATGCTTTTGTGAACTTGGGTGGGAAAGACCCTCTGGAGACCCTGCTTTCGGTATGGATATACTCGCAGAAGTGGAATCAAATCCGTGATTCATCAGTTAATAAAGGGAGGGGATGGACATTTGTACCCCAGCCCTGGGCCAGCCCTGGTGGGGGCGGGGGCATGACCTTGGGTATGGCCAAGGGCAGTGGCCAGGGAATGACCCAGCTGTGGCCTCCCATCAGCTGAGGACTGTGAGGTACTGTAAAACCATGTAGACATCCTATTCCTCATTAAACAGAAAGGGCATTTCTCATACCAAAGGAACAGCAAGGAGATCGTCGTTTCTGAATAAAGGAGAGACTTTTGGATGGGATAAATTTAGGTCCATAAAAAACTCACCAGAGAGAATTCCCTGGTGGTCCAGTGGTTAAGAATCCGGGCTCCCACTGCAGGGGGCACGGGTTCGATCCCTGATTGAGGAGCGAAGATTCTGCAAGCCCGGTGGCACGGGCAAAAATTTAAAAAACAAACAAAAAAAACTTACCAGAGCTACTGGGGTTGTAAATTGGTACACGCACTTTGGCAAAAGAGAGTTAATATCTGGGAAATACCTTGTAACCCAGCAATTCCACAGCTGGGTTTTTTTTTTTAAAGTAAATTTATTTATTTTTGGCTGCATTGGGTCTTCGTTGCTGCATGCGGGCTTTCTCTAGTTGTGGCGAGCCGGGGCTACTCTTGGATGCGGTGCGTGGGCTTCTCATTGCGATGGCTTCTCTTGTTGTGGAGCATGGGCTCTACATGCACAGGCTTCAGTAGTTGTGGCACGCGGGTTCAGTAGTTGTGGCTCACGGGCTCTAGAGCGCAGGCTCAGTAGTTGTGGCTCACGGGCTCTAGAGCGCAGGCTCAGTAGTTGTGGCGCACGGGCTTAGTTGCTCTGCAACACGTGGGATCTTCCGGGACCAGGGCTCGAACCCTTGTCCCCTGCATTGGCAGGCAGATTCTTAACCAGTGCGCCACCAGGGAAGCCCCCCTCAGGCATTTCTGATGGGCGTGCAAAATGGGAAAGCCACACCAGAAAAGCATTCAGCCGTTTCTTACAAAGTTATACGTACAATTACCTTATGACCCAACCATCCCGCTTCTAGAAATATCCTAGAGAAATGAGCACTGATGATGATTATAGTGCATGTTTACAGCAGCACTATCCGTTATCACCCCCAAACTGGGAGCAACCCAAATGGCCTTCTACGGGTGAACAGATAAAGGGTGATGAACCCACACAACAGAAAACTACCCAAGAGTCCAAAGGAGAGGGCTCCTGACATGCCCCACTGCATAGGCGGATCTCAGATGCTAAGTGAAAGAAGCCAGTCTCAAAAATTACACAGTGTGTGATTCCATGTATATGACAGTCTCAAAAAGATTCAAAAAACCATAGCAACAAAGACCAGATCGGGCTCCCCTGGTGGCGCAGTGGTTGAGAGTCCGTCTGCCGTTTCAGGGGACGTGGGTTCGTGCCCCGGTCCGGGAGGATCCCACATGCCGTGGAGCGGCTGGGCCCGTGAGCCATGGCCGCTGGGCCTGCACGTCCGGAGCCTGTGCTCCGCAACGGGAGAGGCCACAACAGTGAGAGGCCCGCGTACCACAAAAAAAAAAAAAAAAAAAAAAGCAGATCGATGGTTTCCAGGGGTGAGGGCTCAGGTGAGGGTCTGGCTATAAAGAGGTACCTGGAGGGGGTTCTTCAGGTGACAGACCATATTCTGTCAACTGTTTTAGCCATAATTTACATGACTGTGTACATTTGTTAAAACACAAAACCGTACACCAAAGGAAGCACCTACCAAGCCACGTAAATTGAAAAAACAAAAAGCAAAATAAATCTTGTTACCAAAAATACCCCCCAAACACAGAAATACCACAGAAGTTGGTGCAGTACCGACTGCCCAGCAGGAGGAAGGGGGTCTTGTTGGAACGGGTATCTGGGAACCCTCTTGGGGCTGACGATACCCTGAATCTTGGCCTAGGTGGGGATCACGTGGGTATCAGTTTCACATGAAATTATTAGGTTATATGTTCATGTTTTCTGTGTTTTCTGTGTGTGTGTGTGTGTGTGTGTGTGTGTTTGTTTTAATTTTTAGTTCCCTGACCAGGGATGGAACCCACGCCCTCTGCAGTGGAAGGGCGGAGTCTTAACCACTGGACTGCAAGAGAAGTCTGTGTGTGTACTTTTTTTTAATATATGTTTTAAAAATTTACTTATTTATTTATTTGGCTGCGCTGGCTCTTAGTTGCGGCATGCAGGATCTAGTTCCCCAGTCACAGATGGAACCTGGGCCCCCTGCATGGGGAGCGTGGAGTCTTACCCACTGGACCATCAGGGAGGTCCGTGTGTGTGTATTTTTTAAACACACACACAGCTCACCCTGTTATTCCCGAATGAACTAATAGGTGACAGGTGTCCCGCCAGGATGGTACCTCATCTGGAGAGGAAGCAGCTCCTCGCCTGTTTGGGGAAGTGGGAAGATTTGTTGTGAGGCTGGAGAAATTCACAGAGTATGGGCCCCGGAGGAGGGGGAATCAAGGCACCTGTTTTTATTTCTCTGAAGTCAGCGGGATGCCGCCCTGGCCCTGTGTGATGGGTTAGGGACCTGGTGTCCTTTGGGAAACAGCGGGGTGGCGCCAGGTGCTCCTGGCCATCCACCCTCCAGTCTGTGACTCAGCCTGGCCTCTGGGTTTTGCCAAGCTGGTTACCTCCGTTCTGCTTCTGTGTGGCCCAGATTATTATTTCTGCTTTTCTTCACCTTCCCCGGTAGTGGGAAGTCACCCAGGCCTCAGGCCCCGGGGAGCGCCCCCTCCTCACGGCCATCCGGTCGGGGGTGGGAACGGGGTTGAGCAGGGCAGTGCCTGCCAGGACCCAGTGACCCAACGGGGCCCCTATCGAACTTCCCATCTGCTGGTCGTTATGAATCAACAGCGAAGAAAACCGCATTGGTGCCGGCTGGGGCGTGGCACAGGCAGACAGTTGCGGCTGTGTGACCTCAGGCACAGCACACACCCTCTCTGAGCCTCACCGGTGCCTGTGGGAGGGGCCCGGGGTCTCCCAGATTCTGTGTATCTCTGGGGGGATGGGGTGTTTGGGAACTTTCTAGAGCTTTCTAGAACCTCTCAAAGAGCATTCTATCCCCGAACACAGCAAAGAGCTGCTGGATTGGAGACATTCTGTGGGGACGCAGCTACACAGCCACCCCTGTGTCCCCTCCTGCTTCTAAGGTCCTGAAGGCTGAGTCGTCAGGGAACGAGGGTCTCATGGCCTCGCTGGGATGCGGGCTTGACTCCCAAGATCCCTCTATGTCCAGGCTGCCTGTCCAACTTCTCCTCCCAAATGCCTGTCTTCTCAGAGTGACCTTCCTTGACCCCCTGTTTCAAGCCACACATGAGCCCCCCCCAATCTTCCATCCCCCTTCCCAGCTTTATTTTCCTCTCACAATTTATGGCCATCTGATAGGCTTAGATATACATATATTTAAGGTATTTCTTTATCTGTCTGTCTAGAGCATAAGGCAGGGAGATCGGGTTTTTTGTCATTTGGGTCCCTGCTGTGCGTAGAATGCCTGGCACACAGTAGGCGCCGCATAAATGTTTGCAAGAAGAATGAATGGCCCGGTTCCAAAGTCCCAAAGCTGCCAGCTCTGCAGTTGAGACTGAGGCCCCACGGGTGGGAGAGGCTCCCCGGGGGCTGTCACTGCCTGGCTGTGCCTCTATGTCCCCATCTGTGCAGCGGGAATGGCAAGGAACTTGGGGTGCTGTCCGCATGACCAACCCCCACCCCGCCAAACACAAAAGCACTTAAAACAGTAAGTGACGCCGGGCCCTGGCTGTGCTTTTAAAAAAGACCTTGTGGGGTATTCTGATGACTGCTTCTAATTGGCCCAGAGGAGGGGGAGAGGTGGGTGGGCCGGGGCCGGGCGTCAGAGGCCCAGGAGGACAGGGTCCACCCCTTCTCCAGAATGAGGAAGGAGGCTCAGCGCAGACCCAGATTGCAGACGCCGGGCCTTTCCTCCCCGCCCCGCCCTCCCCTGGGGCGCCCACCTCACCTCTGGCTCTACTGCCGTCAACCTGTCGGGCCGGGCCGGGCAGGTCTGGGGGTGGGCGGGGAGCCCTAAGCCGGCATCTCCTCTCCTTCTCCACCCCTGACCCGCCGCGCAGGCCTCGCCGAGCTGGGCCGCCGGGTGCCCAAGGCCGGGAAGCCGGGGGTCCCGGGGGGGCGACCCCCACGACGAGGGAGACTCTTGCCGCCGGCTGTCAGAAGCCCACCCCGGAGCGGCCGGCCGGGGTGCCTCCCGGGGGAGGAGGAGGGCGCGGGGGCGATGCCGCCTGGTGCCCGCTGAGGCCCCACCATGGCCCGCTCGCTGACCTGGCGCTGCTGCGCCTGGTGCCTGACCGAGGACGAGAAGTCGGCGGCCCGGATCGACCAGGAAATCAACAAGATCCTCCTGGAGCAGAAGAAGCGGGACCGAGGGGAGCTGAAGCTGCTGCTGTTGGGTGAGTCCGCGGCCACCCCGGGCGGGACAGCCTGGGAGCCCACTTTCAGGATGAGTCGACTGAGGCCCGGTTCCTAGTCCCAAGGGGTGAGCTGTGGGCCCGTCCCGCGGTCCGGCCATCTCCTGGGCATCTGTAGGAGCAGAGGCGGTTTGGGCCGGCGGCCTGGCTTCTGTCGGGCAGGCCCGGCCCGCCGCACCGGTTCCGCGTCACAGGAAGGGAATGAGCCGCACAGCCCGGGGAGCTCCAGCCTCGCCCTCCGAGACCCTCCCGTCCCTCTGGAGAGCTGGGTGTGTTCTGGTGGTTTACCAGCACGAGTCGTGTGGGCAGAGAGAGCATTGCCACGTGCCTCTGATTGATTGATTGATTGGTCGGTTCATTCACTCAAGACGTACTGAGTAATCGTGGGGGCACAGCGGCAGAGGAGATGGAGCGTGTCCCTGCCTCTGGGGACCTCAGCTTCCGGTGGGGGAGACAGATGTTAAGCCCCCAAACTAATAAGCAGGTAAAATAATTTCCGGCAGCGCGAAGAACAGGAGGAAAATAGAACAGGGTGAGGGAGTGGGGGTGACTTGGGTGTGGTGGATTGGAAGCCTCTGAGACCTCATGTCTTCTTGTCCACGTGTGTCCACTCCCCCAGCCACCTTGCCCTGTGTATGACCCTGCTGGCTAAGCCCAGGGACGCCAGCCTTGGAGGGTCTCCTGGGACTGCCTGAGCCCTGAGCGAGGGCCGGGGAAGTGTTCCAAAGTCCCATCTGCCTGTCCTGGGGCAAAGAGCCTGGTCATCTGGATGGCCGTCCTCTCTCTTCTCTTGCTCAGTGGCGAGGGGCAGCCCTGAGGGGTGGAGAGAGAGGAGAGAGTGGGGGCATGGGACCCCAGTGAAGCTGTCTGAGCCTGGAAGGTTTTAATTAAGAATTTAATTTCGTAGCTATCTCTATTCACTTTCTGTAATAGCTAGGCTAGTATATATATTTATTTACTATCTTTTAATAAATAGGGCTATTCCTTCTTCTCGAGTGAGCTTTGGTTATTGGTATCTTCCAAAGAATTTGTCCATTTCTTCAAAGTTGTCAAATGTATAGGCATAAGGTTGTTTATAACATTCCCTTGTCATCCTTTCATGTCTGTGGGATTTGTAGTGATGTCTCCTTTTTCATTCTTTGTCTTTGCTCCATTTTTCTTGATCTGTTGGGCTAGGGGTTTGGCAGTGTTAGTGATACTTCCTTGCACATCTCAGGTTTTCTTTAACCACACCTCAGGACCTTTGCACTTGCCATTCTCCCTGCCAAGGGCTCTCAGCATCCCCCAAGCCTTTGCATGGCTGGTGCTCTCACTCCTTTCACTCAAGGCAGGTCTCAGCTCAAGTGTCACTTCCTCAGAGAAGTCTTCCCTGATTTCCCAGGCTTCAAAGTCAGCCCCATCTTTCTTTCTCGCCTGATTTTTCTTCATACCACTCACTCGCTGACGCTCTCTCAGGTGTTTTCTTGTTTCCTTGTTTATTGTCTGTCTCTCCAGTTACACAGCAAGCAACACAGAGGTGAGGACCATGTCCATCTTATTCACTCCTGTGTCCCCAGCATCTATTTCAGGAGTACGGTGACCTGACGTAGAGCAGATACCCGATGCATGATTTATAAATGAGTGAATGAATGAATGAATGAATCCTGTTTCAGGGATGATTTTCCCCAGAGCTGTACCATATCTTCCTGGAGCTGGGAAAGTCCCTTGCCCCACTGATCACTGCACAGCCAGTCCCAAATCAGGAAGCCACTTCTGCTGGTAGGGGTGGGAGAGGGGAGACAGGAGGTTGTCCACGTGCCCAAGCACAGATGGTGGCCCTATGGACAGCCCGCTGGACTGTGGTTTCAACACCCCTATCCAAGCCCTGAGGGCTGCTTCCACACCTGCCCTCTTTAAAAACAGGAATTGAATCCAAAAGTTATTATTATTTTTTTTTTCTGGGAGGTGGCTGACCCTTTGGAGGAAGAAGGCCAAGGGGCTGGGGGTCTGTCCCTGACAGGAAGTGGTCACCACGTTGAGGAGGGGGAAGACTCAGAATAAGGCAATTAAAGGAGCCAGCTCTGTCCATACTATGTGAGGTAGGAACCACTCCAGACGGGGAAACCGAGGCCCAGAGAGGTGAAGCGACCTGCCCAAGGTCACACAACCAGGATCGGAACCTAGAATTCTGGTTCCACAGTCCACACGCTTGACTGCCCTGTGAATGTGCCTCTACAGAAGCCCAATGACAGATGGGGAAACTGAGGCCCAGGGCGGCGGCAGGATGGGTCTGGGGCCTGCAGCCAGTTTTGAGGCAGAGCTGGGCAAAGAAGATGAGCTGTCTGCTCTCAGGCAGCTCCCTGTGTCCCAGTGGCCCAGTTTCCTGGGGGAGGATGGCGGGGCTGGGACTGCCATCACCCATGAAGGAGCTGCACAGCGTCTCGCGATGCCTGGGGCTTGGCACGGCTCCTGGCCTCCGCGAGTTTCTACTTCCTCACCCATTCCCAGAAGGAAGCAATCACTTCCCGTCTGGCTGCGAGGACGTGCCAGGTGGCAACAGCTCTCCCCGCAGCTCCCAGTCGCATTTGGGGGGCTTGCTGAACCACATCAGGAGAGGGAGCAGAGAGACTCCTGATTCCTCAATGGCTCCAGGACAGTCACAGCTGCAAAGGTGGAGTTTTTCAGACTTCAGGTTGTGAGCCACTTGTGAGTCACAAAACCCAAGCTGTGGGTGGCAACCAGGATATTTTTTTTTCTTTGATGAAACAGAAGAGGGAAAAAAAAAAAGAAATCGGTGCATCTCAACAAAATTAACTGTTGCGGACTTCCCTGGTGGTGCAGTGGTTAAGTATCCTCCTGCCAATGCAGGGGACACAGGTTTGAGCCCTGGTCCAGGAAGATCCCACATGCCGTGGAGCAACTAAGCCCGTGCACCACAACTACTGAGCCCATGTGCCACAACTACTGAGCCTGCGCTCTAGAGCCTGCGAGCCACAACTCCTGAGCTCATGTGCCACAACTACTGAAGCCAGCGTGCCCAGAGCCTATGCTCTGCAACAAGAGAAGCCACCGCAATGAGAAGCCCGCGCACTGCAATGAAGAGTAGCCCCCGCTCGCTGCAACTAGAGAAAGCCTGCACGCAGCAACGAAGACCCAACACACCCAAAAATAAATAAATAAATAAAAATTAACTGTTTCTTGATGAGATCTTTCTTTGTTCTCCACACTTTTGGGGGCAACCCAGAGGAAGGTCAAAGGGTGCAGCCCCCTGCCGTAGGTCTCACCACCGTCTTGGCAGCACCCAGAGGAGCCGACGAGCTTCCGAGCGTCCGTAGAAACATGACATGAACTGATACTTTGATGAAGGTGAAGGATCCACAAGGGCTTGTGTTTACCCCTCTGCTTTTCCAGTAGCTGTGTGACCCTGGGAAAGTCACTTCACCTCTCTGAGCCCCCACGTCTCCACTGCGAATGGGAAAACAGTGGGAATCTTAGTGACGATAATTCAGGCAGTGCCTGGGGAACTTCCCGGAATGATTATTAAAAAGCCCGTGAGCTCTGGACTCAGAACCGGGTTTGAGTCCCAGTTTGGCCACCCACCAGCTGCATGACCCAACTGATCTGGGACTCAGTTGCCCCACGTGAAATGTGGAGCCAAGAGCCATTCCTCTTGTGGGCTCGGCCAAGCTGGTGCGTGTGGACCCCCCGGCACCCTAGGAGGACAGGGGGGCTTACGGTACCTCTTCCACCTCCAAATAGCAGAAGCCCCGGACACCAGCCCGTCTCCCAGGTTTCCCAGTGGGAGGCGAGGCTGTGGGTTTATCTCACTGACTGTGGTAGTCAAAGGTTCTACTGCAGGAATATTTATTGAGTTTGATGTATCCCCGTCCTGAAATCCAAGGAATCTGAGACACATGTGGCTCCTTACTGAAGCATTTCAGATTGTGGAACTGTGGGGCGTTTTTTGTTTGTTGTTGGTTTGTTTGCAGGAAACTTTTTATTTTGGAATCATTTTTGAAGGACAGAAATGTGGCAAAGATAGTCCGGAGAGTTCCCGTCTCCTCCTAAACAGCTTCCTCTCATGGTGACATCTTACATAAGTGCCGTGTGCTCATCACAGCTGAGATATTAATGTGGGAACCGTACCATTACATTTCTGTTAACTAAACTCCAGATTTAGATTTCACTGGTTTTTCCACCACGGCCCCTTTTCTGTTCCAGCCTCCAATGCAGCATCTCACATGGCATTTGAGGGTTTTTTTTATTTTAATAAGTTTATTTATTTTATTTTTGGCTGCGTTGGGTCTTCGTTGCTGCATGCAGGCTTTCTCTAGTTGTGGCAAGCGGGGGCTACTCTTCATTGAGGTGCACGGGCTTCTCACCGTGGTGGCTTCTCTTGTTGCAGAGCATGGGCTCTAGGCGCATGGGCTTCAGTAGTTGTGGCACGCAGCCTCAGTAGTTGTGGTGCACGGGCTTAGTTGCTCCACGGCATGTGGGATCTTCCCGGACCCGGTCTCGAACCCATGTCCCATACATTGGCAGGTGGATTCTTAACCACTGCACCACCAGGGAAGCCCTTGAGGGTTTTTTTTTCCACTTTCTTAACTTTTCATTTTAAAATACTTTCAGAGTTATAAAAAAGTTGCATCGGATTCTTCTGCAAATGTTAACATTTTATCACATGCCCTTTATCCCATCCCACCCTGCTCTCTCTCTCTCTCTCTCTCTCTCTCTCTATATATATATATATGTATACACACACATTATATATAAGTATATGTGTATATACTTATAATTTACATAATGCATAGCTATAGTTTATTCGTTATACATTTATATATTATATTTAATACGTATGTATTCATTTTTATCGGAACCGTTTGTGAGTAAAGTTGCAGCCCTGATACCTTCCCCCCCCAGATACTTCAGTGGGTTTACGTCCCACTAAAAAGCAAAGACCCCCCCCCAGGGCAATGGTGAGCAGGCGATGAACGTGATGCAATCCCGTCACCATCACGTCCCGAATCCCGTCACCATCACATCCCGCTGGCATTCCCAGTTTCCCCATGAATGTCCTTTAGGGCCATAGAAAATTGACTCTTTTCCTTGGATCTCGAGTGCAGCGGTGTCGCTGGGTCCTGCCCTCACTGCCTTCAGAATTGCTGGGAGTGGGAGGGGACGAGAGCCCCCCAGGGGCGGTACAACAGAGTTCCACCCCGTCCTCTGCCGCTTCTTACACTCCCCGCCTCCTCCCTGCTGTGTTTCCTCTGCTCCTGGTTCCTCTTTCTGGCTCCAGCCAGGGCACCCCTTCCCTTTTTGCTGCTGGTCCCAGTTCCTCCTGCACGAGTCCGCTTCCCCACCCCTGGAGGGACCCCACACCAGTGTCCCCCAGGAGCCGGCAGGGTGACAAGGTGTTGGAGGTGGTTCCCGGCCCCACACCTCCCGCCTGGCTATCATGCCCATTTCACAGACGAGAAAACAGAGGCTCGGACAGGGAGATATCAGGGCTCAGACAGCAGGGAGCCAGGCCTTGCTCTTTGAGCTTCCAAAGGTTCTAGTGTTACTATCCCAGACCCATGACCGGCTTTTTGACGTGCGACCCTGCACTCAGAAGGGCCCTGTGGTTTCATCCAGCGCTTGGCCCTGGAGATTCTGTAGGTGAGCCTGCAAGGACCCTTCTCCCCACTCTGGTCCATCAACAAGGTTGTGTGTATTCTGTCTCCCAAATATCTTGGGCATATGTCCTCTTCTCTCTAGCTCCACGCGGCCACCTGGGTCCAGCCTGGACCAGAACAGTCCCATCTGGCTGGGTTCACCCCTCCCCAACCTGCCCTCCCCTCAGTAGTCAGGGGCCACCTGTGAGCCCCTGGGTCAGGCCCCACCGCTCCTCTACCCACAGCCCACAAGGCCCTGCATGACCTGCCCTGTCCCCTCCCTGCCCTCCCCCTCCCTCTCTCCTCCTTGATCACTCTGCCCCAGACACACAGGCCTCCTGGCTGTTCCTCCAACATGCCAGGCATGGTCCTGCCCCTGGACCTTTGCATGTGCTGTGCCTGCTGTTGGGAATGCTATTCCCCCTTCTCTTCTAATGAATTCTGTCATCTGCCAGGTCTCAGATGAGATGTCACCTCCTCAGTGAAGCCCTCCTAGATTACCCAGCCTAACTCAAAGCCCCCTTCTCCTTAGAACCCCTTCCACAATCATAATTTCACCTCCTCCCTCTCTCCCCCTCGCTCACTCAGCTCCAAGCACACAGGCCTCCTCGCTATTCCTCCAACACACCAGGCCTGGTCCTGCCCCAGGGCCTTTGCACGTGCTGTGTCCACTGCCTGGTGCTCCCTCCTCCAGATCTTGGCACGAGAGCAACCTTCCCAGCCTTCAGATCTCAACGCCAATGTCACCTCCACTGAGAAGCCTTCTGTGACACTTAGCTGTAGTAGTCACTTAATCATTCTTTATCTAGTTATCTTATTGTATTTCCTTCACAAAACTTTCTCTTCCTGAAATTATTATAGCGAATAATAATAATAGTAATTATAATCGTGGTAAAGACTACTATTGCTAATAATAGTGGACAGGAATGTAGCTCTTACTATGTCAAAGCACACTCTAGGCCAGGGGTCCACGGACTTTTTCTGTAAAGGGCCAGATGGTAAATCTTTTCAGCTTTGCAAGCCAGAGGATCTCTGACTACTCAACACTGCAGCTGTCCCGAGAAACCAACCCTAGATAATTTGTATACAAGGCACGGCCATGTGCCAATAAAACTTTATTGACCAACCCTGAAACCTGAATTTCATGTCATTTTCAGGTGTCACCAAAAAGGAATCTTTGGATTCCTTTCAGCCATTAAAAAATGCAAAAACTGTAACCATTACAAAAATGTAAAAACTGTAAGGGTGAAAAGAATTAGAAATATAAAAACCATGCAAACTGTAAAAATTTGCTGGCCATGCAAAAACAGGCAGCTGTCAGGAATTCCTTGGTGGTCCAGTGGTAGGACTCAGCGCTTTCACTGCAGGGGACCCTGGTTCCATCCCGGGTCGGGGAACTTAGATCCCATAAGCCGCGTGGTGTGGCAAAAAAACAAAAACACAAAACAAAACCAAACCCCCAAATTAAAAATAAAAACAGCGGCCGGCAGGCCGAGGTTTGCTGCCCCTCCTGGGACAAACTTTTAATGAACTAGTTTACCCCTCACGTCCACCCAGCAAACCATGTTTCACAGGTGGGGAAACCGAGACATAGAGCCATGAAGCTGCTCGCCCAGGATCACAGAGCGGGGATTTGAACCCTAGTGGCGGGAGGTGGCGGGTGGTGGGAGCCCCGGAGGGCTGAGCTGACCGCAGAGTCCTCTCCCCAGGCCCTGGCGAGAGCGGGAAGAGCACGTTCATCAAGCAGATGCGCATTATCCACGGGGCGGGCTACTCGGAGGAGGAACGCAAGAGCTTCCGGAGCCTGGTCTACCAGAACATCTTCGTGTCCATGCAGAGCATGATTGAGGCTATGGAACGGCTGCAGATCCCCTTCAGCTGGCCCGAGAGCAAGGTGAGCATCCCGGCTCTCACCGCATGGGCGCCACACTGGGAGGGGTTTCCTTAGGACTTCAGGGTGGGACTGTGTCCCTTCAGATCCCCTAAGTCCTTGTGAAGAACCACCTCCTCCAAGGTTTCCTGGGATCCTGTTCTGCATTCCAGGCAGCTCAGCGCCAGCAGGTCCCCCCACCGACTTCGCGGGTTCCCCGTGGACCCCCAGGGCTCAGCCATCTCTCCCTTGGACCCCATGATGCCTGGTAGGAGTCCTGAGTCAGCAGGCGTTTTGTTCTAGAAATATTAGTACAGTGGACTGGTTCCTGAGCCCTGCCCTACCCTGCTGGGGGGAGGGGTGCTATGCAGACTGTGCGTCACATCACCCTTCTCTTTAAAATTTTTATTTTATTGTGTGAAGAACACTCAACATGAAATCTATTCTCTTAGCAAATTTTAAGCGCACGATGCAGTATCAGTAACTGCAGACACAATGTCATCAGGGAGAGCTCTAGGATGTATTCCGCTTGCCTAAGGGAAACTTTATTCATAGCAACCCCAACTCCCTTCCCCTAGCCCATTCTACTCTCTGTGTCCATGAACTTGCCTCTTCCAGATGCCTCATGTAAGTGGGATCGTGCAGGATCTGTCCTTCCGTGACTGTGTTATTTCACTTAATATGGTGTCTTCAAGGTTCATCCACATTGTCCCCTGTTGCAGAATTTCCTTCTTTTTAAAGCCTGAATAGTATTCGAGATATATCTATCTTTATCCATTCAACCATCGATGGACATTTAGGTTCTTTCCACATCTTGGCTGCTGTAAATAACACTGCAGTGAACCTGGGTGTACAGATATCTTTTCAAGATCCCAGTTTCAATTCTTTTGGATAAATACCCAGGAGTGGAATTGCTGTATCATAGAGTAGCTCTATTTTTAAAAATTATTTATTTATTTGCCATGTCACATGGCTTGTGAGATCTTAGTTCCCCGACCAGAGATGGAACCCGGACCCTCAGCAGTGAAAGCGTGGAGTCCTAACCACTGGACCGCCAGGGAATTCCCAGTGGCTCTATTTTTAATTTTGGTGGGAACCTCCATACTGTTTTCCACAATGGCTGTACCAGATTGCATCGCCCCAGCAGTGCATGAGGGTTCCAACCCACAAGACCTCAGGACTGGTTCGTTCTGAGGCCTCTCTCCTTGGCTCGTAGATAGCTGTCTTCTCCCTGTGTCCTCACGTGGTCATCGTTCTGTGTGTGTCTGTGTCCCAATCTCCTCTTCTTACAAGGACACCAGTCACGTTGGATTAGCGCCACCCTCATGACCTCATTGTGACTTCATTACCTCTGTAAAGACCCTATCTTCAGACATGAACAACACGAGTGCCTGCTTCCGGTGCAAAGAAAGGAGAACAGATAGAGAAGAGGTTACTGCCCCAGGCAGGGTCACCCAGAACTGACGCTCCCTGCACGGAAACAAGCCCCTGCTGGCCTCTCGCGCCGCTGTGCGCTCTACCTGTGCCCACCCTTGGTGGACGGACGCCGGCACGAAAGGGGGTGGAGACGTCAGGAGGGCAACCCGCCCCGCCCGGCTGCTCTGACCCGCCCCTGTCCGTCTGTCCCTCCCCAGCACCGGGCCAACCTGATCATGAGCCAGGACCCCTACAGGGTGACCACCTTCGAGAAGCACTACGCCGTGGCCATGCAGTGGCTGTGGAGGGACTCCGGCATCCGCGCCTGCTACGAGCGCCGGCGCGATTTCCACCTGCTCGACTCGGCAGTGTAGTGAGTCTGGGGTCCGCGGGGACGGGCGCGGGGTCGGGGTGCCGAGCGCGAGGCGGTGCCAAGGCGGAGCCAGAGGAGACCCAGTCCCAGGGATCGGAGCCGGCAGAGGGGCCTCAGGCTGGCCAGCTACCACTGCTGGGAATGCTGTGGGTGGTCTTGCCCCGGGGTGAGGCCGTCCCCGGGGAGCCGCTGCTCCCCAGGTGACACAGCTCCTGGGGTGCACTGTTCATGGGGTGACATCATTCCTGGGGTGACACTATTTCTGGGGTGATGGCGCCTCTGGGGTGACTGTTCTAGGATGACGCTCTCCTGGGGTGACACCATTTCTGGGGTGACGCTGTTCATCATCATGCAGTGAAGCTGTCCTGGGTACGACGCTGGGTGTCTAGTGCTCCAAGCTATCACTGTTCTTGGGGCAGTGACACACCTGGGGTGACAGTTTTCCCAGGGTGACGCCTGCGCCAGGGAGACAGTCCTTGGGGTCACGCTGCTGAGGGTGAAGCTGCTTCTCCCGATGCTCCCATGGCCTTGGGCTGTGCTCCTGAGCCACCTGGGACCCCAGAGATCCTGGCCCTGCCCTGGGGGCTCTCTTTCCCACAGCAAGGTCCTCACCAGGCCCTGGGTGGTGGGCCTGAGAAGCAAAGGGAGGTTTCAAGACCAAGACTCAGGGCTTCTGGCTCTACAGCTACCTGTCAAATCTGGACCGCATCATGGAGGAGGACTACATCCCTACCTCGCAGGACGTGCTCCGCAGCCGCATGCCCACCACCGGCATCAACGAGTACTGCTTCTCCGTGCAGAAAACCAACCTGCGGTGAGCGCATAGCCTGGTGGGTGGAGAAGGCTCCTGTTGGAGGGGCAAAGGAACTGGGGCACTGAGGGATGAGTAGGAGTTGCCTAGTCCCAGCCCCCAAAGGGGCTGCCAGGCTGAAGGAGGCAAGACTGGACACAGACACCTCCAGCCCCTCCATGGAATCAGGACTGGGACCTGGGGGAGCCAAAACTGAGCCCCCAGAGCTCTGGGAGGGTACGTCTTCCTGGAGAAGGGGACATTGTTATTAGGGCATTGAAGAATGAATAGGAGTTCACTGGAGCTAGGAGGTGATGGGAAGGAAGAGACAGAGACTGTGCAGTCAGGGCTAGACCAGAGGGATTGATTTGGGGCTGGGGAAGCTCACCCTTTGAGCTTACCCAGCCCCAAATGAGGGGTGAAGCTGGAGGTCAGGAGACCCAGGAGAAGGCAGGAGCCATGGTTCAGGCAGAAAGGGTTGGGAAGTGCCCGGGAAGTGGCCTTGGGGATGGAAATGAGGGGACGGTGCGAGAATGCTTTCTGATGTAGAATGGGCAGGACTAGATGAGCATGGGATTTAGGGCAGAGAGTCAAAAGTGACTCCCTATGGGTTTCCCATCAAGGTGACAGAGTAGATGGTGGAGCCACAGTGGTGGTGGCGGGATAGGAGGTGTTACAATAGATGATGAACTCATTTGGCGCAGGTTGGTTCTGAGGGGTCTGGGGCATCTGGGAGGTGGCTGGGCGCACACAGGCCTGAGCTGGAAGCCAGAGGTGTGGGTGGCCAGTGCAGCAAAGGATGGTCCATGCAGAGTCATGGTCAGTGTCAAAGGCCAAGGAGAGGTCAGGAAGAATACAGTGAGAGAAGCGACTTCTGGGAGTGGCCTTTAGAGAATCCTCAGTGACCTTAGTGGCCTTTAGAGAATCTTCAGTGACCTTAGGCAGGGACCTGTGGAGGGTGCAGGGGGATGCTTGAGGCCCTTCAGTGTCCAACCCACCCATGTTGATCCCTTGTTTCCCTGAACACCCCCTCCCCCGGCCCCATGTTGTTCTGGCCTCTGCAATAGTCCTTAGCAGGAAGGTTCATAATTTATCTATTTGCATTGGGTCTCCTCCACTAGACGGAGAGACCCTCAAAGTTAGGGGCTGAGTTTGCTTCACTGGTGATGATCAGCTGAAGGTCAGAGTGGAAGTTTGGAAATGTGAGTGGATGGTTGGAAAGATGGATGGATGGATGGGTGGGTGGATGCATGGATGGACGCATGGATGGGTAGGTGGGTGGATAGACGGATCAATGGATGGGTATATGGGTGGGTGGGTGTATGTATGTATGAATGGATAAATGGATAGATAGACGGATGGATTGATGGGTGGGTAGGTGGACGTATGGACAAATAGATGGGTGGGTGGGTGATGGGTTGGATGGATGAATAGATGGATGGATGAGTTGGTAAACGTTTAGGAGTAAAAGTAGTGGTTGGGGAAGTTCAGAAGTAAGGCTGGGCTGAGGAGGGAATTATCAGATGGGAAAACTTGAGTCCGTTCTTAGGCCAAAGGTGAGGGCTCAGAGGAAACTGAGACTCCGAGCTGGGAGGCTGGCAAGCAGCATACCCCACACCTATCTCAGCCATCGGAGCCCCAGTCTCAACCGCTGCATCACATGCCCCGCTCTGGATACGGGGTTTGAGGGACTCTGAGGATCATGAGAGAGGCTGGTTTCAGGAATCAGGAGCCGCAGGCATCAGCCTGGATTTTCCTCCGGTACAGCAGGGCAAGTCCCTTCTTGCTCTGAGGCTTCTGGCATTTCCTTCCAGCTGCCTGAGTAATGGTCCCATCCCTGGGGAAATGACACAGGGCCTGTTGTCAGTAACCCACGTTTCTTAGAAGAGAGAACAGAAAGGCAGGAGGGCCCAGGCTTTTGCTGTGGTGTGTGTGGGGGTGGAGGCGAACCCTTTCCCTGGGCCACACACAGAGGGGACGGCGTTTGCCCGTCTGTGTGGCCACTGGACACTCCCACGGTCAACTAGAACACAGCTGATGGGAAACTGAGTTCTGGAGACGATCCGCAATTTCCCTCTTGTCACCCAGCCAGAACCAGGGCAGAGTGAGGGCAACCAGCTGTCTTCTACCATGGGGTAGAAATCAGGCAGCCCAGTGTAGTAGAAGCTCTAGAAAGTGCCCTCTCTCCCTATGCCTCAGTTTCCTCATCCATAAAATGGGCATAATAGCGATACTTGCTCCATGGGGTGAAACGCTGTAACACACAAGGTGGCTGGCATCTATTCTTGTTGCTATTAATATTGCTCATGGCATGTCCCAGCCATGACTGGGGTCTGGGACGCCTCGTCACGGGGGTCCCGATTAGGCCTGAACTCTGAAAGGGAGTTGTTCCCGGTAAGGATCGTGGACGTCGGGGGCCAAAAGTCAGAACGCAAGAAGTGGATCCACTGCTTCGAGAATGTGATCGCCCTCATCTACCTGGCCTCGCTGAGCGAATACGACCAGTGTCTGGAGGAAAACAACCAAGAGGTGAGGGGCCACGATCGATGCAGGGGCACCATTTCCCCTGCTTTTCTTACCCCCATCTTGGCCCGGGGACCCACAGCTGAGCAGGCAGTCTTGAGTGGGGCACTCTTTGTGTGTCTGGCGTGGCTTTGAGCTTCACCGTCCACTCTTTTGTGGTCAGACCATTGAACCCCAACACACAGATCTACAAGCATTTGTGAGGCCAGGACCCTGACACACACACACACACACACACACACACACACACACACACACAGAGTCGGACACTCAAGCCTCAAGACACACACCCACCCCCGCACCCCACTGAAGCACAATGTAAGCTGTCCTGGGAATGTGGGTCATGGGGACAATGTCCTGCTTTTACTCAGAATTCTTCTCCTTTGCGTGAACTCTTCTCCTAATTAACTCCCGGCGTGAAGGTCAGGCACGTTATCATCTCTGACATGTGCACTTTTCAGGGTTAAACTTTCCCATAGACAGTTTCGGGATCCAAGGTTATAATTTCGACTTTCAAACTGAATCAGATAGAATCAATTTGAGGTCATTCTGACACAGATCTTGCTCCAGTCCAGCCACACGAGATGGCCTAGTTTGCTAGGGCTGCTGTGATGAAGTACCACAAACTGGGAGGTGGTGGGCATGGGGGTGGGGGAGAGCTGAAACAACAGAAGTGTATCGTCTCATAGTCCTGGAGGCCAGAAATCTGTGGTCAGGGTGTCGGTGGGGCTGGTTCCCTGTGAAGGAGAATCTGTTCCAGGCTCTCCCAGCTTCTGGTGGCCACTGGCAATCTTTGGCGTCCCTTGGCTTATAGAAACATCACCCCATTTTACCTCCATCTTCACGTGGTCATCTCCTTGTGTCCTAATTCTCCTTTTTATAAGGATACCAGACATTGGACTTAGGGCCCATCCTACTCCAGTGTGACTGATTCTTAACTAATTACATCTTCAAAGACCCTATTTCCAAATAAGGTCTCATTCTGAAGTTCCAGGTGGACATGAATTTTGGTGTGGGGGGGACACTACCCAAACCAGTACAGGCACAAAACCATCTCGGGCGTACATAGGCAGCTGGCCACACCACCCTCAGCAGCTGGGTGGGAATTGGGGAGCCTCAAGCTGCTGGATGGGGGGCCGACAGCCCCATCTCTACGTGGGGAGAGGGCTCCTGTTTGGGCCGAGCTGGCCGTCTAGATCCATGACCTGCTTGTGCCCCCCAACCCAGAACCGAATGAAGGAGAGCCTGGCCCTGTTTGGCACCATCCTGGAACTGCCCTGGTTCAAAAGCACTTCCGTCATCCTCTTCCTCAACAAAACTGACATCCTGGAGGAGAAGATCCCCACCTCCCACCTGGCTACCTACTTCCCCAGTTTCCAGGGTGAGTGGTTCTAGAACTTTCTATCCCTTCACTTCCCAAAAGCAGCTCCCAAGAGAGATGCTGGTCCAGGTCCTACCCCAGCCTAGAGCCAGTGGGGTTTCAAATGCAATGGGACAGGCCTGAGTTCCAGACCCATCTCTGTCCTCTGCCCAAGATCTCTGAGTCTCAGCTTCCCCCTCTGTAGAATGGGGATAAACTAACACAAGCCTTCATACTGGATGCTGAAAACAGCAGAAAATTTTCCCCTCACAGTTCAGTAGGCCAGAAGTCTGAAATCAAGGTGTCAGCAGGGTTGGTTCCTTCTGGAGGCTCCAGGGGAGAATCTGTTCCAGGCCTCTCTCCTAGCTTCTGGTGATCCCCTGCAATCCTTGCCATTCCTTGACTTGTAGATGCATGTCTCTAATCTCTGCCTCTGTCACCACATGACTTTGTCTCTGGTTGTCTCTTGTCTTCTTATATGGACACCAGTCATTCATTCATATATATATATGAATATATATATTAATATTCATATATATATATATGAATGTGAGATGGTGGTGGGGGGAATCGCATGTGTGCCTCACCAGGATGGCCATCCTTCCCCCCCTCTCTCTCGGCCTCGGTTTCCCCATTTGCACCTCCGCAGGATGTCTTTCTCTGCAGTTCCAGGCTCCCATCCCCCCAGCTCCAAGCCCAGCCAAGAGAGAGGGTCTCTTTTTAACACAGTTCAGCCCAAAGTCCCAGAGACCAGTGTCATTGGTCCATTCCAGATCATGTGACCTGCATGAACACATACCTGATGCTCTTATTGGCTTGGCCTGAGTCAAGTGACCAGCTAGAAAGGCAAAAGATGGCGGTGGCAGGCAGGCACTTTGGTGGGTGGTCCCTGCAGCCCTGTTGCTGCCCATATCGGGGACAGGGTCTCCAGAGCCCACCTTGGTCCCAGGAGGGAGAGGCTCCCACCTGCCCCATGAGCCGTGTGCCCTGACTGCCCACCCCTGTCCCCAGGCCCGAAGCAGGACACGGAGGCAGCCAAGAAGTTCATCCTGGGCATGTACACCGGCATGTACACCAGCTCTGTGGACGGCGCAGACGGGAGCAGGAAGGGCTCTCGCTCCCGCCGCCTCTTCAGCCACTACACGTGCGCTACGGACACACAGAACATCCGCAAGGTCTTCAAGGACGTGCGGGACTCAGTCCTGGCCCGCTACCTGGACGACATCAACCTGCTGTGACCTAGGCCCAACGCTCCGGACTCAGACCCGCGCGTGGCAGGCAGGACCTGTGGGCGGTGGGGGCGGGGTGGACCAGCGCTCAGCGAACCGAGGTGCCCCTTGTTGCTCCAGCCCCAGGCCCAGGTGGCAGAAGGGCCACGAGTGAGCCGGGGTGGAAGGCCGATCGGCGCCTCCTCCTTTCTCCGTCCCTCAGCAGGACAGCCTCTGTGTCTTCCTTTCCTCGACTCACTGTATCTCCTTGGAGAGGGAGCACAATGGCCTTTTGGGAGGCCGGGGTGCAGGAAAAGGTGAAGAGAGCAGGGGATCCAGGACTTGGGTGGATGGGGTTCTCTCAGGACCCCCACCTCCAGGTATGTCCCCCCTTGGGCAGGGGTCTGGGACCCTCTTGGGGGTGATGCACCAGCCCCGGGACAGGGGAGTGGTCCTTCATGCCGAGGGACGCGGACTCTGGCGCCCCCTAGCGGAAAGGAGCCGCATCCCAGCCTGAGGTCTGCGTAGCTCAGGGACTTGCGTTTTCTTACGAGAAAACCGCCCAGAAAACGCTGCCGTATCAGAGCCTCGTGGTTCGAAGTGTGTCCTGCCCCAGTTTTCAGATGAAGGAAACCGAGGTCTACAGGCATCCCCCGCCCCCCTTCCTTACCAGGCTGGGGGCCGGGCGTGCTGCATCTTACAACCTTCTGTATTTATTACCTCACCTTCTGCGGGGCCCCTTGAAGGGTGGACATTAAAGGAATGACATTCTGGAGACCTTTGATTTCTTAGGGGCGTCCTGGTTAACAACCAACCCCCTGCCCCGCGCGGTCCCATCTCAGGTCGTCTGTCCCGGGCAGGGTAGCAAGGAAGGAAAAAGTTCTACTTGCGCAGCAACTTGTGTAGGGCATGGTACACAGAGCCGTGTGGGACTGTGTGCACTTTGAGCCAGGAAGTGGAGTTCAGCCTCTCTCCCTGGCCCCGGGGACATCTGAGCTGACCTTCTGTTGCTACTCACCCAAAATTCCAGCCCCAGCCACCGCCTATCCCTGATGGAGATGATGACGATTCCACTTCCTCCAGATCCTGGTCTCCCACCATCCTCAGGGCAGGCCCATGAAGCACCAACCCCATCACCCCCATTTTACAGATGGGGAAACCGAGGCACAGAGAAACTGAATAATTTGACTAAGGCTAAACACCTGGGTGGTGGCCAAGCCAAGATTCTATTATTCATTCAAGAGGTTTTTTGTTTTGTTTTACTTTTTAAAAAATCAACTTTAATTTTTAGAATAGTCTTAGGTTTATAGAAAAATTGCGAATACAGAGGGTTGCCTTATGAAACCACACCTGATTTCCCGTATTATTAATATATTAATATGGTACTTTTTTTTTTCCATTAATGAACCAATATTGACCCATTATTAACTGAAGTCCAACAAATTTCCTTTTTTCCCCTAATGTCCTTTTTCTGTCCTGGGATCCCACCCAGGTTCCCACACGACATTTCATCATCACGTCTCCTTAGGCTCTTCTGAGCTGTGATGGTTTCTCAGACTTTCTTCGTTTTTGATGACCTTAACAGTTTTGAGGAGTGCTGGCCAGCTTTTACTTTCCCAGGGCTGCTGTAACGAAGTACCACAGACAGAGGGGCTTAAAACCACGCAAATGTATTCTCTCACAGTTCTGGAGGCAAAGTCTGAGACTAAAGTGTCAGCAGGGCCGTGCTCCCTCCAGAGGCTCTAGGGGAAAGTCCTTCCTGCCTTTTCTAGCTTCTGGTGGCTCTGTGTATCCCTGGCTTGTGGCTGCGTCCCTCCCGTCTCTGCTTGTGTCTTCACGTGGCCATCTCCTCTTGTGCGTGCCTGCGTCCAAATTTTCTTTTTACAGAGACACCAGTTACCCTGAATTAGGCCCGCCCAAACGACCTCATCCTAACTTGATTCTATCTGCAATGATCCTATTTCCAAAGAAGGTCACGTTCCCAGATACCTCTCATAAAACGTATTTTGTCAAACGTCCTTCGGTTGAGTTTCGTTTGATGTTTTTCTCATGATTAGACTGAGGTTTAGATTTTAGGTCAGAGGAGCACAGAAGTGAAGAAGGTTTTGTCCCATTATATCAAGAGTACGTGCCGTCAACATGACCTTGGTCCCCTGAGTTAGGCACCCAATTCTTATTTGTTTATTTATTTATTTATGGCTGCATTGGTTCTTCGTTGCTGCACGTGGGCTTTCTCTAGTTGCGGCACATGGGCTTCTTATCGCGGTGGCTTCTCTTGTTGTGGAGCACGAGCTCTAGGCGCGCGGGCTCAGTAGTTGTGGCACGTGGGCTCAGTAGTTGTGGTTCGCGGGCTCTAGGGCACAGGCTCAGTAGCTGTGGCACACGGGCTTACTTGCTCCGCGGCACGCGGGATCTTCCCGGACCAGGGCTCAAACCCATGCTCCCTGCATTGGCAGGTGGATTCGTAACCACTGTGCAACCAGGGAAGTCCCTGGTTACTTTCATTATCCCTGATATCATACCATTTCATCCACATCCTTGTAATATACAAAGACTCCCTTCTAAAAAGGATAAACATAATGCAACATTATCACATCTAAAAAAGTTAGCAATGACCCTTGGGTATTTGATATCCAGTCAGTATCCAGATTTCCCCACGTGTCTTGTAAATGTCTTTTCTAAAACTCCCCGCCGCCACCCTGCTGTGCTGCACGGCTTGCAGCTTTGGGGATCTTAGTTCCTCCACCAGAGGTTGAACCCGGACCCTCGGCAGTGAGAGAGTGGAGTCCTAACCGCTGGACCGCCAGGGAATTCCGTAAAGCTTTTCATTTTATAATAATATTAGATTTACAGAAAAGTTGCAGCAATAGTGCAGAGTTCCTGATCATCGTCCACCCACTTTCCTCTGATGTGAACCTCTTAGATAACCATGCTACAAGCCAGGTTATCAAAGCCGGGGAATTAACATCAACCATCATCCTATTACCTAACCTCTAGACTCGTTAGAATTTGACCAGTTTTCCCTCTCCTGCCATTTTTCTGGGCCAGGATTCCACATTGCACCTCCTGTCTTTGTCTCCTTGGTGACGGCTCCTCAGCCTTTGTCTGTCATGACCTGTTTAAGGAGTTCTGCCCAGGGGGCTTCCCTGGTGGCACAGTGGTTAAGAATCCGCCTGCCAATACAGGGGACACAGGTTCGAGCCCTGGTCCGGGAAGATCCCCATGCTGCGGAGCAACTAAGCCCGTGCACCACAACTACTGAGCCTGCGCGCTAGAGCCCGCGAGCCACAACTACTGAAGCCTGTGCGTCTAGAGCCTGTGCTCCGCAACAAGAGAAGCCACCGCAATGAGAAGCCCGCGCACCGCAACGAAGAGTAGCCCCTGCTTGCCACAACTAGAGAAAGCCTGCACGCAGCAACAAAGACCCAACGCAGAAAAAAAGAAAGAAAGAAAGAAAGAAAGAAAGAAAGAAAGAAAAGAAAGAAAAGAAAGAAAAGAAAGAAATTTATAAAATTAAAAAAAAAAGAGTTCTGGCCGGTTATTTTATAGAACGTCCCGCAATTTGGGCTTGTCTGATGTTTGCTCATGATGTAATTACCAGCATGCATTTTGGGCGAGAATGCCGCAGGGTCCCTCTTAGTACATCCCCCTGGTGGGCCCATGATGGCAAAATGTCTCATTGCTGATGATGAAACGTCATACGTGTTTTTTCCGCAGGTAGTTCCTTTGAGTCAGGACCCAAACAAAGCCCACACGTGGCATTTGGTTGCTGTATCTCTTGGTGTCTTTTCACCTATAACCATCACCCAACCTTTTTTCTTTGCCATTTATTTGTTGAAGAAACCAGGTCGTTTATCTGGTAGAGTTTACTAGCCTCCTGATTGGGTGGGTTGTTTCCCTGATGTGGATTAATGGTTTCCTCTGTCCCCTGTAATCCCTGTGAATCAATCTACCTAGAAACATGAGCGGACTTCCTAGGTGGTGTGAGCTCCACCAGACAACACATCTAGTTTGTTTTCTCTCTGTATCTCTGTGTCTCCGTGTCTTTGTCTCTCTCTCCGTGAGACGTGTAACAACATTAACACCCAGTTGGTTCCCTCCCCTACCTCGTTAAAAATGACCAGTGGGTTCAGGTGGCACAAGTCTGATTCATTTACTGTGAAATTTCCACGTGAACGTCTCTCATAATGGTGTTAATGGCCACTGGTGATCATTGCTTACATACATCATTAGGGGTTGCAAAAATGGTGACTTTGAACACTTTCATTTCTTCTGCATTTATTGCCTGGAATTTTTCTGTTAAAAAACCCAGCTCAAGCACAAGAACTGAAAGCAGGGTCTCAAAGAGATATTTGTACACCCGTGTTCACAGCAGCATTATTCGCAATGGCCAAGAGGTGGAAGCAACCCGTGTCCATTGAGAGATGGATGGATAAACAAATATGGTTCACCCATACAGCGGAATATGATTCAGCCTTAAAGTGGAAGGAAATTCTGACACACACTACAACATGCATGAACTTTGGGACCTTATGCTCAGTGAAATAAGCCAGACACGGAAGGAGAAGTACTGTCTGATTCCACTCACATGAGGTCTTAGAGGAGTCAAATCCACAGAGACAGGAAGTCGATGGTGGGGGCCAGGGGCTGGGGGAGGGGGATGGAAAGTCAGTGTTTCATGGGGACAGAGTTTCAGTTTGGGAAGATGAGAAAGTTCTGGAGATGATGGTGGGGATGGTTGCACAACAGTGTGAATGTATTTTTTTTAAATTAAGTTATTTTTGGCTGTGTTGGATCTTCGCTGCTGTGCCTGGGCTTTCTTTAGTTGCAGCGAGCGGGGGCTACTCTTTGTTGCGGTGCGCGGGCTTCTCATTGCGGTGGCTTTTTTTTTTTTTTTTTTTTTTTGCGGTACGCGGGCCTCCCACTGCCGCGGCCTCTCCCGTTGCGGAGCACAGGCTCCGGACGTGCAGGCTCAGTGGCCATGGCTCACGGGCCCAGCCGCTCCGCGGCATGTGGGATCCTCCCGGACCGGGGCACGAACCCGTGTCCCCTGCATCGGCAGGCGGACTCGCAACCACCGCGCCACCAGGGAAGCCCTGCGGTGGCTTTTGTTGCAGAGCATGGGCTCTACGCACGCGGGCTCAGTAGTTGTGGCTCGCAGGCTCTAGAGCACAGGCTCAGTAATGGTGGCACATGTGGGATCTGCCTGGACCAGGGATCGAACCCGTGTCCTCTGCATTGGCAGGCGGATTCTTAACCACTGTGCCACCAGGGAAGCCCCAATGTGAATGTATTTAATGCCACTTAATTGTGCACTTAAAAATTGTTAAAATGGTAATTTAATGTCACATGTAATTTACCACAATTTAAAGCAATTTACAAAATGGAGTATGATTAAAAAAACATCTTTCCCCTATCAAGTAATTGGTTACCCAGAAGTAAAGGCTGTGCAGGAAAGACAGGGTAAATGCCTGATTCTTGACTTTTCTTTAGCAGTTTTCACAATAATCTGTTACTTCCTCAATATCCACAAAAGATCACCAGAGAGGTTTTTTTTTTCCTTTTGTGTCACTATGAACTCATGGATGTAACATCTGATGTGTTTCTATCCACTGCATATCTTCTTATTCTTATGCCCACATTGTTTCATCTTTGGCCAGTGGAAACCTCTTTGAGTTGGTCCCTAAGTCCTTTTGTTTGTTTGTTTGTTTGTGGGTTTTTTGCGGTATGCGGGCCTCTCACTGTTGTGGCCTCTCCCATTGCGGAGCACAGGCTCCGGACGCGCAGGCTCAGAGGCCATGGCTCACGTGGGATCTTCCCGGACCGGGGCACGAACCTGTGTCCCCTGCATCGGCAGGCGGACTCTCAACCACTGCGCCACCAGGGAAGCCCCCCTAAGTCCTTTTGATGTGACCCAGTGGCCTTAAGGGCTCATAGTTCTGGGGACTCCCCTGGTGGTCCAGTGGTTAAGACTCTGCATTTCCAATGCAGGGGGCATGAGTTCCATCCCTGGTTGGGGAACTAAGATTCCACATGCTGCGTGGTGCAGCGGAAAAGAAAAGAAAAAAGAGCTCATCGTTCTGGCACAGCACAATGCTTTCTGCTCATCCCATACTTCACAGCCCCAGCCCTGGACCCGGCCATTTCTCCGAGGAGCCCTGCTTCCTTTTAATGAGAGATGATATTTGGAGACCATAATCTGACCACAAAGTTAGGAAATCCACATTTTCTTCACTCATCTTTTGACTTTGAAAATATTTGACCTACAGAAGTTGCAAGACGATGACAATGAACTCCCATAGACTCTTCCTCTAGGTCAGGGGTCACTACCTGCTCTAAGCCTGTTTTTGTAAATAAAGTTTTATTGGCACATGGCCAGGCCCATTCATTTACACATGTTCCGGGGCAGCTTTCCGGATGACAACAGAGTCATTGTGACAGAGACTGTCTGCCCCTCAATGCCAAAAATATTTACTATTTGGCTCTTTGCTGAAAAAGTCTGCAGACCCCTGAGCTAGATGCTCCCACAGTTAACCTTTTGCTTTATATTTCTCTATAAACATAATCTAAAACTATACAATCTATTCCATAAAGAATATACACATTTTTTATTCTTTTTCTTAATTTTTTTCTAAGTAATTTGGAAGTGGGCAACATGACTCCAAAAAACCAAAAAAAAAAAAAACAAACAAAACAAACAAACAAACAAAAAAACCAAATGTAGTTCCTGCAAACAAACACCTCCTGTTATGTAACCAGAAGGTGTTGGTCAAATTCAGGAAATCTAGCACTGATGCAACAATAGTATTTAATATACAGCCCATACGAAAATTTCACCAGTTGTGCCAATATTGTCTTTTATAGCAACTCCCGCCTCCCCCCTCCCCTGTTGTTGTATTCAGTTGGGGGTCACTCATTGCATGTAGTTTCATATATCTCTGATCTCCTTTCTTCTGAGACAGCTTTAGGCTGTTGTTGTTGTTGTTGTCTCTTATGACCTTTTACGACCTCGAGTCTTTCCAAGAGGCCAGGCCAATTATTCTGTGGGATGTCCCTCAGTGTGGGTCTGTCTGATGGTTCCCACAATCAGAGGCAGGTGATCCACGTTTGGCAGGAATAGCCTAGAAGTGATGTGTCCTTCTCAGTGCCTTGTATCAGGAGGCCCAGGAGGCCCACGAAGCCCATTTTTTTCCCCCATTCCCTGTGTGTTTACTTGGTGTCTTGGTTAAGCTGCTCTTCACCGGTTTCTAAGTAAGGCATTTTCCCCTTTGTAACTGATAAATCATCTGTAGGAAAATACTTTGAGATTACGTAAATATCCTGCTCCCCAACAAACTTCCACCTAATTACTTTAGCATCCACTGACGAATCCTGCTTGGATCAATTATTGCTGGGATGGTTACCAAATGGTGACTTTTTTTCCTTCTTTTTTTTTTTGCCGTACGCGGGCCTCTCACTGTTGTGGCCTCTCCCGTTGCGGAGCACAGGCTCCGGACGCGCAGGCTCAGTGGCCATGGCTCACGGGCCCAGCCGCTCCGCGGCATGTGGGATCTTCCCGGACCAGGGCACGACCCCGTGTCCCCTTCATCGGCAGGCGGACTCTCAACCACTGCGCCACCAGGGAAGCCCCCAAATGGTGATTTTTTAAACTCTGTTATTGAGTCAGCACCTGGGAGTGGGATTGCTGGATCATACGGAATGGTCATTCTTTTTTTTTTTTTTTCCTAATTGTTTTTTAAAATACACATAACATAAAATGAACCGTGTTGTACATTTCAGAGGTATGGCTGAATGAATACCTTCGTCATTTTGCAACTGTCACCACCATCCATCTGCAGAACTCTTTTCACCTTGTAAAACTGAAACTCTGTCCTCATTGAACACTAACTCTGAATCCCCCCCTTCCCTGCCCCTGGCACCCACCATCCTACTTTCTGTCTGTGTGATTTTTAAAAAATATATTTATTTTATTTTTGGCTGTGTTGGGTCCTCGTTGCTGTGCGCGGGCTTTCTTTAGTTGCCGTGAGTGGGGGCTACTCTTTGTTGCAGTGCTCGGGCTTCTCATGGCAGTGGCTTCTCTTTGTTGCAGAGCACAGGCTCTAGAGTGCAGGCTTCAGTAGTTGTGGCCCACGGGCTTAGTTGCTCTGCAGCATGTGGGATCTTCCTGGACCAGGGCTTGAACCCGTGTCCCCTGCACTGGCAAGCTGATTCTTAACCACTGCGCCACCAGGGAAGCCCCAAGTCTGTGTGATTTTAAGATTGTTCATCGTTGATGCTCAAATTGTCTCAGGTTTGGCCAGCTTGTGTTTCTCCCACGGGTCCCCATCCTTCTCGGAGCCCTTCCTTACTCTCTGGTGCATCAAGACATTCCAGGCTCACCTTGTATGCTTCCTGCCCCATCCCTGGAATCAATCATTTCTCCCTAGAGTCCTGGATCCCTTCTTTTTTTTTTTTTAGGGCATGATATTTAGAAGCCAAGATCTGGGTGCTAGGTGTGCTCATTCCTATTGGGTTATCTCAATGGATGGAGTTAGGAAATTGATTTGTGTTTAAATATCAAGTCCACATGGATACTTTAATCCCATTTCATCCCTGCGGGGCTCTTCTATTTCATCTTTGCACCTCTCTCCCCCAGTGAACACCTGATTCCTAATAATATCAACACACTTGCTACTTCGCCACATTTGCTACTTCACTCAGTCCCACAGTACAGGATAGTTTCAGAATCACTACATCTATGCCACTCCCAAAAACGAACGTACTGAACCAAGTTTAAATTTTTTTTTGCAGTTCCCTTTGCCTTTAGAGTGAGTAGTGTGTCCAGAAGTTCCATAAGCTGGTTCTTTTCTATTTCTGTGAGGTTACGTTTTTCATTTGACATACCGTTCAGTTCATTTGTTTTCTATTTATGGTCCATCTTAAAGCTTCCGTCCTCCATCGTTGTTGATTTAAATTTTGTTGAATATAGAAAGCATTAACAGTTTAAAAACTATACAAAGAGGAAAACTCAAAGGGTGTCATCCCCTCCTCTCTTCAATTTCAATCCCATCCACTCCTGTAGGTAACCAATTTGATTGGTTCTTGGTTTATCTTTCCTTTGCAAAAACAAGCTGATATATGGGTATTTTACTCCCCCCTTCTTTATTATACAAAAGGTAACATACTTGTTACTTCCCCCTCAACTTAACAATACATCCTGGAAATCACCCTGTTCCGCTCACAGAGATCACCCTCATTTCTTTTTCATGGCTGCATAGTACTCCACGGTGAAGTGCAGTGTAATGCATCAGCCTCTCTCCTGTGTACAGACATCTGGGTTGCTTCCAATATTTTACACTTACAAATGGCAATGAGTAACCTTTTGTGTACTCACATGTGTATTGTTAAAGCTGTGTTTTCAGGACAGATTTCTAGAAGGGGGACTGCTCTTCTGTAGCATGGGGATAATCGTAAGATTAAATAAGGTATAATGCACGTATGGCCTTTCACCCAGTCAGCAGGTAATTCATGGCAGAAGGTCACCACTGTTGGACAGTTTGGCCTCAAATTAGCCAAACTCTGCTCTCTCATAGCATTTTAGTCTAGTTCTCAATTTGCTCTCTCAGCCTGGGGTGAGGGGCTCAGCTGGGGTTGGGGTTTAGTTGGGGTTGGGGCTCCACTAGAATTGGGACTCAGCTTGGGGTCAGGGTTCAGTTCAGGGTCAAATCTCAACCAGGGTCAGGGGTCAGGGTTGGAGTCAGGCTGTGGTCATGGGTTCCGCCAAGGTCAGGATTCAGCCTGGGATCAGGGCTCAGTCCAGGATCAGGGCTCAGTCCAGGACCAGGGCTCAGTCTAGGATCAGGGCTCAGTCTAGGACCAGGGCTCAGTCCAAGGTCAGGACTCAGCCTGGGATCAGGGCTCAGTCCAGGATCAGGGCTCAGTCCAAGGTCAGGGTTCAGCCTGGGATCAGGGCTCAGTCTAGGATCAGGGCTCAGTCTAGGACCAGGGCTCAGTCCAAGGTCAGGACTCAGCCTGGGATCAGGGCTCAGTCCAGGACCAGGGCTCAGTCTAGGATCAGGGCTCAGTCCAGGATCAGGGCTCAGTCCAAGGTCAGGACTCAGCCTGGGATCAGGGCTCAGCTGGGATTGGGGGTCAGCCTGGGTCAGGGATCAGAGTTGGGGTCAGCCTATGGTCACAGGTTCGGCCAAGGTCAGGGTTCAGCCTGGGATCAGGGCTCAGTCCAGGGCCCAGGCTCAGAACGTGCCATGTGTCTCCCTGTGAACGTGCCTGGGTCAGGTGGTCCCACGTGAGGCCGGGACTGGGGCTCGGGTGTTCATCCCCTCCCCCCTCCCCCCAGCTGCCTGCACAGCCCCTCCTCTGACAACCCCCCCTTCAGATCCGTTTCTGCTTGGTCACCTCCAGTGACCAGATGTTGCTACTCCCCAGGGCGCCCCTCCCTTTGAGCTTCCCTGTAACTGTCCCGCTCCAGAGCTGAGCGATGAACTCAGGGTTCAGGGGGCCACAGTCCCTGGGCTGTCCTCAACCCCTGTGTCCTGCCCACCCGCCACTCACGGGGGACACCAGAGCCCCTCAGACACCTGTGTTTCCCCCCACAGACACTGGCCAGGGCAGTGTCCCCCCGCCTCAGGCCCCCCACACATCACTCCACACATCATCCCCGACTTCTTCTCCCCGCCTTGGTGCCCACACACCTCCGTCCTCACCCTTCTCTGGTTGAGTCAGTGTGAGCCGGGTCAGGATGGCTGTGCGGTGGCGGTGGGGTGAGTTCCCCACTTCTGTGAGCCCCTCCCCCTCCAGATGTGAGATGCTGCCCCGGGTGGCGGTCCCCAGCAGCTCTACTCCCAGCAAAGCCAGCTCAGGGGCAGGAGAGGCAACAGAAAACCTGGGGAGAGAGGGTCCTGCCACGGAAGCCCCAGGTAAACGTGTGGGTGCGTGGGATTCACCTCCTGGCTGTGTGCTCTTCTGCGGGACCCGGGGCGGACACAGCCTCTCCAGGCCTCGGTTTCCCCTTCTGTGGACTGCGTGGTCCTGGCCCTGTCGTGAGGCTAAAACGGGGTGCATCTGCGGTATCGCTGAGGAAGCTGGTGGTGCTCCTGTGTGTGCGGCCGCTTGACGCACACTTATTAAGCACCTACTGTGCGCCAGGCGGGTTTGGAGCAGTTGGGGAGCCGGTGACGGAACAGCGGGTCCTGCAGGGAGTAGCTCATGGGGGCGGGGAAGTCATCCAGCCCGGGTGTCACAGGGGAACAGGTTTCCCCCGCTCTGGGACCCCACCCGCAATGAGGGACCGCGGGCTCGCAGCAGGCAGCAGCCGCAGCGCCCTCCGGGAGTCCGGGTGGTAAGCGACCGTTGGGATGCCCCTCCCCGTCCCGGCCTCACCCTCACCCTCACCCTGGGGGTACCTTGAACATAACAGGAAATTTCAAATAACAGGAAACCAAGACCGGGCAAGGCGAGCGGCTCCACCCTGCCTGGGGCGAACCACTCCGGGCCTCAGTCTGCCCCCGGGGACCGCGATGAACGCCACGGGGGCCCCGACCGAGGCCCCCGAGTCCTGCCAGCTGCTGGCGGCCATCGGGCACAGCCGGCTCATCGTCTTGCATTACAACCACTCTGGCCGGCTGGCGGGGCGGGGCGGGCCCGACGAGGGCGGCCTGGGGGTGCTGCGCGGGCTCTTCGTGGCCGTGAGCTGCCTGGTGGTGCTGGAGAACCTGCTGGTGCTGGTGGCCATCGCCAGCCGCATGCGCTCCCGCCGCTGGGTCTATTACTGCCTGGTGAATATCACGCTCAGCGACCTGCTCACGGGCGCCGCGTACCTGGCCAACGTGCTGCTGTCCGGGGCGCACACCTTCCGCCTGGCACCGGCCCAGTGGTTCCTGCGCGAGGGCCTGCTCTTCATGGCGCTGGCCGCCTCCACCTTCAGCTTGCTCTTCACGGCGGGCGAGCGCTTCGCCACCATGGTGCGGCCGGTGGCTGAGAACGGGGCCACCAAGAGGGGCCGCGTGTGCAGCTTCATCGGACTCTGCTGGCTGCTGGCAGCCCTGCTGGGCCTGCTGCCTCTGCTGGGATGGAACTGCGTCTGCGCCTTCCAGCGCTGCTCCAGCCTGCTCCCGCTCTACTCCAAGGGCTACATCCTCTTCTGCGTGGTGGTCTTCGCCTGCATCCTGGCCACCATCATGGTGCTCTACGGGGCCATCTTCCGAGTGGTGCGCTCCAACGGGCAGAAGGCCCCGTGCACCCCGGCCCGCCGCAAGGCTCAGCGGCTGCTCAAGACGGTGCTTATGATCCTGGTGGCTTTCGTGGTGTGCTGGGGCCCGCTCTTCGGCCTGCTGCTGGCCGACATCTTTGGCTCCAACGTCTGGGCTCAGGAGTACCTGCGGGGCATGGACTGGATCCTGGCGCTGGCCGTGCTCAACTCCGCGGTCAACCCGGTCATCTACTCCTTCCGCAGCCGGGAGGTGTGCCGGGCCGTGCTGGGCTTCCTCTGCTGTGCGTGTCTCCGGTTGGGACTGCGAGGGCCTGGGGACTGCCTGGCCCGGGCTGCCGAGGCCCAATCCGTCGCCTCCACCACCGACAGCTCGCTGAGGCCGAGAGACAGCTTTCGGGGCTCCCGCTCGCACAGCTTCCGGATGCGGGAGCCCCTGTCCAGTATCTCCAGCGTACGGAGCATCTGAGCCCACGGTTGGGGCAGTGGTCGAGCTGCCGGGTGCACGCCCGGGCGCGCAGGGATGCAGCAGCAGGCAGGCTGGATGCAGAGGAAGGAAGAGGGCAGCCGGGGGCATGCGTCCCAGGGCCCTGCAGTCCTCCCCGAAGCCTCCTGAGGCTGCTGACGCCGAGTGGATTTCCCACGGTCTCCGTGGGGCAGGAGGCAACAGGAGGAACAGAGAGCGCGCTGGAATAGGGATGAATGGGTTTGCTGTGTACGCAGTCCCCGTCCTGTGAGATTCTGAGGAAATCCCAGCCCCACAGTGGGCCTCAGTGGGGCTCCCAGGCTGCCAGGGCTAGGCTGGGTAGGGGGGTGTCTATGCCCCGGCAACGCGAGAGTTCAATGATGGGATGAGATGCTGCAGCCCCTTATTCACATGTGGCATCAGGGTGATGGGATGAGGGCTGTGGGTCTGCTGGAGCTGTGCCTGCAGCCCAGGGAGGGCCACGACACCCACCCCTTCCTGTTCACTTCCCCTTTCCCTGCCCTATCTCTCATCTTGGGTCCTGGGCGGCCTCCTTCCCCCACCTCTGGCCTCTGCATCTCTTGGAACTCAGTCTGGAGACCAGCAGAGGGGGAGCCGACTGGCCCTCCTGACCTCGGGGAAATCTCACCCACTTCTCCCTTTAGCACTACCTGCCTCTTCCTTCCCCATCTGTGAAATGGGCCTATAGCAGACGGAACCCACCGCGGGAGGCGGTCGGTACTCGCTCAGTGTTTTTGCCATGGCGCGTGGCATCAGTGTGTTGACAAAACATTCAGCGACGGTGGAAATGTTCTACATCTGTGCTGCCAGTGTGGGACCCTCCTGTGGCTACTGAGCCCTCGATAAGTGGCCTGTGCGACTGAAGACTGAACTTGGAATTTCTTTGCATTTAGACAGTTCACAGGACTTGCGGCAATGGTATGGGACAGCGCCGCAGGGGTCCACCCTCCGGATGTAGCCACCTTTGGCTGGTAGAAAGTGCTCTTTCCATCTTCCTAGCCAAGAAAGTGTCCGCAGGTCTTTCTGCCTCCGTCTTGCCAAGTTCTTGGGTCAGCATCCCGTCTGCCACTCTGGATGGGATAGCTCCGTTCTGAGCCTCCATTTCTCCCCTGCAGGATGGGGGATGCGGCGATGGGAAACTGTTTACTGCACTGTTTCAATAAAGCAGCCATTAGCCACACGTGGATATGTAAAATTAATTAAAATGAATTTTTAAAATTCAGTTTCTTGGTGCATTTCTTGGAGCTGCCGTATCAAAGTATCACAGACCGAGGGGCTTAAACAACAGGAATGCATTCTTTCATGACTTCCCTGGTGGTCCAGTGGTTAAGACTCCACGCTTCCACTGCAGGGGGTACAAGTTGGATCCCTGGTCGGGGAACTAAGATCCTGCATGCTGAGCGGTGCGGTCAAAAAAAAGAAAAGAGAAAAGAAATGTATCCTCTCATGGTTCTGGAGGCTGGAAGTCTGAGATCAAGGTGCCAACAGGTTTGGTTCGTTCTGAGCCCTCTCTCCTAGATTCTGGGGGTTTGCTGGCAATCTTTGGCATCCCTTGGTTTGTAGACTCCATTTTCACATGGGTTCTCCCTGTGTGCACATCTGTGTGCAAATTTTCCCTTTTTATAAGGACACCAGTCCTATTGGATTAGGGCCACCCTATTCCAGTGTGACTCAGCTTAACTAATTACACCTATAACCATCCTATTTCCTAATAAGGTCCTATTCTGAGGTCCTGGGGGTTAGGATTTCAAGACGTGAATTTTGGAGACACAATTCAGGCCATAACACTTGGTCACACTAGCCACACTTCAAGTGCTTGATGGGACATGGGACTTGTGGCCACTGTTTTGGACAGTGTAGACACAGAGCATGTCCATCATCACAGAAAGTTCTGTTGGACAGGACTGGAAAACGTTCCAAGCATGTATAAGCTGGGATACTTCTTACATTTTCCTGATTCCTGGTCCACGTGTGTTTATTCGGGACAGTGGCAGGCAGGGTGAGGTCTCGGTGGAATTTGGTGTGAGTGGAGCCTGGGCCTCCTTGAAGCTCTCAGCCTGTGTCCTGGGCCTGTGTGAGCTGGCCCTGTGGCCCCCTCTGCCCTGTGGGGTGTCACACTTTGCTTTGACTGAGCTGCACTCTTTGCTGCTCCCTCCCATCTGGGGTCTTTGCACCTGCCTTTGTTGTCCCCAGTAGAGTGGCCTGCCTGGCACGTGCCCTGCCCATCCTTCAGGTCTCAGCTTTAGCATCACCTCCTCCAGGAAGTCTCCCTGATTTCTCCTCCTCAGCCCTCTTCCGGGCTCCCACACCTGCCTGTGCAACTCCATCATAGATCCGATCGCGCCTGGTTACTCATCCACCTTCTCCCCTGGACTTGGAGCTCCATGAGAGTGGAGGTAGTGACAGTGTTTGGGCCACAGCTATGTCCCTGGCACCCAGCACAGGACCCAGCAGATAGCAGGTGCTCCATGACCTAGAGTGTTGGGAGAACTAGTCCTAGCATCATGCCTCACAATGAGCCTGGGAAACTTCTTCCTCTCTTACTCTCCACCCCCACCTTCCTCCCTGACTACGATGAAACTGTTCCCATGAATCCTGACTTCTGCTCTTAGGCGGCTCAGGTGTCTGTAACGCATCACCGTTCCCCAGCTCTGCCGCTCACCATGGGCTTCAGTTTCCTCATCTGTAAAATGAGGATATTGATATCCCCTGCCCTCCTGGGATGTTGTCAAGACAAGGAATATAAAGGCCCTCAAACTTACGTGTCTGATTTTGTAATAGGGAAGAACAAATCTGACTCTTTTTTTTTTTTTTTTCGGTACGCGGGCCTCTCACTGTTGTGGCCTCTCCCGCTGCGGAGCACAGGCTCTGGACGCGCAGGCTCAGTGGCCATGGCTCACAGGCCCAGCCGCTCCGCGGCATGTGGGATCTTCCCAGACCGGGGCACGAACCCGTGTCCCCTGCATCGGCAGGTGGACTCTCAACCACTGCACCACCGAGGAAGCCCCTGACTCCTTTTTAGACCTGTTCCTTTTACTTTAACCTTTCTGCCCTGTTGCCTGTGCTTAGTCATGGTGGCTTTGTACCTTTTGTACAAGAATGTTGCCTATAGCCTGAAATATGCAGGTGAGCCTATTCTCAAGGCTCTGACGTTTAAGAGTCCCTTCACACAGAGGTAAAATGTTTCAGAATAGGGAATAACATTTGTTTTGTTGGAGGTTTACAGGAACATCCTGACCTGACCTGACCTGCACAGCTGCAAGAACAAAGGATTCCAAAACCAAGAAGTTTGCAGCAACTAACCACGTCCCTCTCTCACTTGCCTTTAAAAGTGCTTTGCTGAAACTCTTTGGGGAGTCGGGGTTTATGGGGCATGAGACACTGGTCTCCTTGCATGGCCCTGCAATAAACCTTTCTCTGCTCCAAACTCCAACTTTTGGTTTGTTTGTCCTCACTGTGCATTGGGCACAGGAACTTGCGTTTGGCAACATTTTTTTTTTTTTTTTTTTTTTGCAGTACGCGGGCCACTCACCGTTGTGGCCTCTCCCGCTGCGGAGCATAGGCTCTGGACGCGCAGGCTCAGTGGCCATGGCTCACGGGCCCAGCCGCTCCGCAGCATGTGGGATCTTCCCAGATCGGGGCACGCACCCGTGTCCCTGCATCGGCAGGCGGACTCTCAACCACTGCACCACCAGGGAAACCCCCTGACAACATTTTAAAATGCCTTATATATCACTCAACGTTATCCTAGTCACCTTTGTACTAACTCATTTAATCCTTGGAAAATCTCCAGGAGGCAGGTACCATCATAACTCCATTTTATAGTTGGAGAAACTAAGATCCAGAGAGGTTTGGTAGCTTACACAAGGTCACACAACTGGGAAGAGGCAGAGCTGGGATTCAAACCCAGACAGGTGACTTTTTTTTTTTTTTCTGGGATCTTAGTTCCCTGACCAGGGATCAAACCCACGCCCCCTGCAGTGGAAGCGTGGAGTATTAACCCCTGGACCGCCAGGGAAGTCCCCACAGGTGACTTCTGGATCCCTGTCTGTTACTGCCTCTTTGATGAATGAATATAAAATGAATGAAACAAAGAATGAATGCCAGTTCCTTCTCTCCTTTGGAAAACTCGGAATGAATGTTCCATTTCATTCTTCGGACTGCCCCAAGGTTTCATCTCCACAAAGCAGGATTAGTTGAACCTCCCCATTTTACAGACAGAAAAACAAAGGCTCAGGAGAGGAGGCGGAATGGGCAGCCCTAAAGTCCAAGCCTCGTTATCTGAGCCAAGTTTAGGCCCCTTTCTTGCTTTGTCTCTAGGTGAGTGTGCGGTCTTGCCTGTTCATAGCCTGGCCTGGAAGAGTGGGGGTAGATGGAGAAGCAGGTAATAAACATTTGCTGATGAAGACCATGTGGGCCAGAATTTCTCAGTCTTTTCCCTGCCCTGCCAAGCCACTCCTGACTCCTCATGCCTAGGACCTGCCTGGGGATGGCTGGAAGCAAGGGACACAGCTGGAAGGGAGGGGCTGGTGTGTTGGTGTTTTCATGACTCATTCATTCATTCACTCAACAACTGTGTGTCAGGCTCTATTCTGGGCAATGGGGTTGCAGCTATAAACAACCTGGTACCTGCCCGCGGAAAGGTCACAATTTGCTGGGGGTGGCAAACGTCAAACTAAGAAATGTCCAACATCATTTCAGTAAGGAACTAGCCATGCAGAAAGTGGGAGGGGGCCCGCGAGTGTTTTGCAGGAACAGTGGATGCAGCAGCTCTGAGGCTGCACGAGCTTGGTGCGTTCTCATAATACCAACACTTATTGAGCGCTTCATGTATGCCTCATCCTTTCTAAGTGCATTCACGTGGATTATCTTATTGAATCCTCACACACCCCTGGGGAGCCGGGAAAGAGTGTTTGATTATTTATCATCATATTTGGCAGCTGAGGAAATAGAGGCTCAGAGAGGTGAAGCGACTTGCCCAAGGTCACACAGCTGGGAAGTGGAGGAGCTGGGACTTGAACCCATGCTGTTAATCAACACAACTGCCACCTTTCACTTGGGACCGAAGGGAGGCCCACTTCCCTAGACAACGGTATCAGAACCTGTGGGCCAGCGCCATGTGCTCTGCACCCTCTGGCCTCAGTCTTCCCATCTGTACAAGGGGGTGTGAGTTACTGATGCCCCCTACGGCCCCTGGCCCAGAGAGAATTGGGTTCTCAGGGGGGCCAGATTAGAAAATACAAATTTAAGGCACCCAGTAAAATGTGAATTTCTGATGAATGAATATTATTTTTTTTTACTGAGTATGTCCCAAATATAAATACGCCTATGTATAAATATATCACCAACCCCGGCACAACACCAAGCTGCAGACTACAAGTCCCATAATCCATTGCGACATCCCTTTAGGAACCTTCTGTCATGATTTCTTGATTCTTCTTTCATTCTTTTATCCAAAAATTATATAAACCACCCACTGTGTGCCAGGCCTTGTGTTAAACTCTGAGGAATACATAAGTGCACAAGCAGACACAAGTCTTTGCCCTCATGGTGTTAACATCTATATTTCTTGGGAGTTTTAAGTGATTTTTTTTCCCGAACTTCTGCCAGGAAGACTTCAGCTCCCATGACCCCTTGTGCTTGTTCAATGAGACTACAATTCCCAGGAGACCTAGCGCATCAGGCCGGCCCCTCTCTTCCTTATTCCCAACTTTCCTCCGGGTCGCAAGGTCACGTCCTGCACAACCCCCTTCCCCCCTCCACCTTCTATCACAGCAAAGACAGGGCCTCAGTAAGTTCCGCCGATTATATATATATTTTTAAGTCTCCGTATTTTCTGACTTGGGGTTTATGTGAAACCTTAGTCAAACGGTCCACCACAGCTTCTTCTCTCGGGGAGTAACGGAATAGGCCTACAACTCCCAGGTGGCTCCGTGCGCGCCGGTCAGACTACAACTCCCAGCAGGCAGCGCGGCGGGCGGGCGGCCCTCGGCGGTGCCCGCAGGACCCCGGAGCGGGCGCGGGCTGCCCGGCGCGGCGCCCGCAGGACCCCGGCACCTACTCACGCCTAGGTGAGTTCGCGGGAGCCGCCGCTGCCGCCGTCCCGTCCCCGCCGCCGCCCCGCGCGGCCCCGCCGCCGGCCAGGATGCTGGAGGAAGCGGGAGAGGTGCTGGAGAACATGCTGAAGGCGTCCTGCCTGCCGCTCGGCTTCATCGTCTTCCTGCCCGCCGTGCTGCTGCTCGTGGCGCCGCCGCTGCCCGCCGCTGACGCGGCGCACGAGTTCACCGTGTACCGCATGCAGCAGTACGACCTGCAGGGACAGCCCTACGGTGCGTGGACCCGGGCCCCTGGCCTCCCCCCGGGGCCGGGCTTTCCCCATGGGCTCCTGACCTCCCCCACCTTTGCCTCCCCGCACCAGACCTTCCGCTCAGCCTCTCCCGTCTCCGGGGCTCCGGCCTATGCCGGCCAGGATGCCCCCTCCCTCGGTTCGGTCTCTGCTCCCCGGGCCCCAGGACCTGCCTGTCCCACCTGTCCAGCAGGAGTCCAGCCCGCAGACCTCACTTGGGCCGCCAGACACTTACCCAGATCCCAGGCAAGTCCGAGCCTGGATACCTGGACCGAAGCTAGGCCCCCAGCTCTCTCTGCCCCAGCGACCCGCTGCGCTGGCTGCCACAGCACCCCGGCCCCGTCCCCGACAAGGGCTACATGCTCCAGAACGCAGAGCTTCCTCCCACCTTCAGGCCAAGCTGTCCCTGCTCCTTTCCTCCTGGGTCCTCTCTCTCTGATTCCCAGCTGGAACAGAGCCCCAACCTTGGGTCGTCTTCACTTGGAGTGGAGCCTCTCAGCGCGGTTCTGCCAGGCCGAGCTGGCCACCCTTGCACAGCTCCTGGCACCCCGGTGTGTTTTGTTCAGTGTCTGCATTCTGACCCCCTTCAGGGCTCAAGAAGCTCTGATCGCTGACCCCAACCTGGCTCCGTGTCAAGGCCCATCTCTCCCCAGGCTCTGCTCCCCGGTCCCAACTCATGAGCCAGGTTCCTCAGAATTCCTTAGCTAATCCTTCAGTCCCCTGCTTTTGGGCTCCTGGAATCCCTTGCACCCTATTTCTTGCTCCCCCCTTAGGTGCATACCCACCCCTCGGCTTCCTGGAACAACACCGGCCCACCCTGGCTCCTTCTTTCCAGGATTTCAGGCCCCCCCGGCTGGATCCTGCCCAGCTCCTGTTCCCCGGCCCTGCTCCCTCATCTGTCAAAGTTCTGACCCCAGTACCCAAGTCATTCTGAATTTCCCTCTCTTTCCCCAGCCTTGCTGTATCTGGTGTTCCAGAACCTTCTGGCCTCTGGTTTCTCTTCCAGCCCGGTGCCTTAGGCCCCCACAAGTCAAGGCCCGCCCTCCCCAGTCCCCCTGGTCCCCTCATGTCTGAGCTCTGGTTCTCTTGGATTAGCCTCTGTTGTTGGGACATCCGGCCTAGCCTGAGCCCCCTGGATCCCCTGCCACTGCCAGGCCCCTGGGGAGCCCCAGTGTCGGGAGATTCCCCTCAGATTCCTCATCACCCCGGAGTTATGTCGTTTCTGTTTAGTGCAGTGGTTGTCAACCCAGGGGTCGCTGAGTGATGACATCGGGTTGTCATGACTGGGGGGCTCCTGGCATCGAGGGGGTAGGGCCAGGGGTGCTGCCCCACACCCCACAGCGCCTGGGACGGCCTCTCCCAGAGAATGACCTGGGCCAGATTGTCAGCAGTGCTGAGGGGGAGAACTTGGGGTTACAGTGATGTCTCTAGACCCCAGGCTCTCGACCGGTGGGGAGGAAGGCCAGGAGCCCCTAACGAGTGGGCAGTTTGTATGCGTTGTTGACATCCCCTTGGGGAGAGGGTTTCAGCCGGTGCTGTCGCAGGTGGTCTTTTGAGATGTGGCTCATGCAATGGAAGAAGGGGATCTTCAGCACCTTTTGGTGGTTCATTGTAATAAGCTTGAATAGCCACGTGTGACTAGCGGCTGCCGTCCTGGTCTAGAGGATCCTGCAGTCCAGGATCCTAGAACTCTCCAGGTCAACCCGGCAGTCCTTCCCGCACCCAGTCACTCCGCTGTCCCCTCTCGCACTGCACTCGGAGCCTTGCCGGGAGCTCTCCCAGCACACCCAGCTCCACTCCGGGGCCCTTGGGCAGCTGTAATCCAGCAGCCTGGATGCCCCGGATTCCCCCACCGCCTGCTCAGCGCTGGCCTGCTTGCAGTTGTGGCCCCCTCTCCCCGCCCCAGACAGGTGCGCAGACCCGCTCCCTGACTGCATCATTCTCCTCACAGGTCCTCGGGAACCTTCTCTCCTTTCTCCCTGCCCTCCTTCCCTCTTCCCTTCCTTTACCTGAGTTCTTTCCCCTGTTCCTAGATTCCTTCCCGTTCTTTTTTCTGACCCGGTGTCTCCCCCCACCCCACATGCCCTCCTTTCCGGCCCCCATCTTTGTTGCTCATGGTGAGAAACCCGGATGCCGAGTGGGCTCGGGTGAGCGGAGGGGCCTGGCAGGGCGCCCACCTGTCTCAGCTCGCACGTCTACACCTCCACCCAGATCACACCAGGCAGCGTCCCCCATTGGCAGGGATGTGAGGTCCCCACCGCTGCCTGGGGAGATACTGGCGGGATAGTTCGGGAAGGCCCAGTGGTGCAGAGGGAGTTCCGGCTCCTCCCCGGTTGCGGAGCCTCTGAGGGCTGGTCTGCTGGGTCACTGCTGATTGCAGCGTCCCCAGCATCACGCACGCCCTTGGCTCCTGCCTCCTGGTGTAACCCTTGCTCTGGGCCTCCTTTCCCAACTTCCTGTTCGTTCCTGTTGAGAAACAGGCGGGCAGGGTGCCGGGAAGGGGAGGCGTGTGCTCTTTGAGCTGGGGTGTGACCCCACCCCCGCCCCCCGAATGGACTCTGGCCTTGTCTGGGCTGGGCCGCTCACGCCCATCCCACTTGGTCCCCTCAGAAACAGCCCTGGGAGGTGGGGATGTGGGCACCCACACCGGGCACGGGGACGGGCTCTCCGCCCCTTGCTGGTTGGTGGCTTCGCGCTACAAAGGACCAGTGCAACCCGCAAGGAGAGAGGACTGGCCCTGGGCCCTCGGTAGAGAAGTCTGTGACCTCTGTCCAGGTGTGGTCCCATTGTGGGAACCAGCGACTTCCGTCCAGGTGTCCAGCGCCCGCCCAGACGCAGGGGTGACCGAGGCTGCACTGGCTTCAGCCTCATGCCAGCAAAGACGGTCTCTGCTCTTGGGGCGCTCAGCCTCTGGGGGCACTTAAGGGGCTGGCGTCCACTTGATTCCGCTCTCACCCCCTCCTTCCCATCCCCTGGGAAGCCGGTCTCTGTAGGCTCCACAGGCGGTCCTCTGTGTCCCCACCCCGAGGTGACAGGTGACATCCGAGGCTGCGGGCTCCTGGGAGGCTGCGGCTGGGACACGTGGGACACGGGGGAGGGGCCTGTCCGGCATTCCCAGAGCTTCAGGGGCCCCTGAAGGTTTTTGCCGCTCTCCCCCGCCAGGCCCTCCCAGGCTCCCACGTTGCCCTAAAGCAGAGGAAAGGCCCCGGGGGGTTGGGGGGGGGTGGGGAGAGGCACACAGCCCCCAGCCTCGGGCGCACAGCCCAGCTTGGCTCCTTGGTCACAGACCCCGCCGCTGAGACAGCCCTGCCCTTTCCCACCTGGGGCGCTGTCCCTGCTGTGTTCTGCTGGGCCCCTCCAGCGGACCAGCCCTCAGGATGAGCTGTAGGAAGCCACCCTTCTCCCGACGGCACATTCTTGGGAAGCAGAGGTGGGGACCTCGCTCCCGGCCCTGAGCCTGAGTCCGTCTGGGCACAGGTGTCGCCTTGCCCGGCAGGCTTGACCTCCAGGCAGCACGCTCTGGCTCCCTGGGGGAAGGAGACCTGTTTCTCTGCGTTGTTATTTTGACGCTCACCGTGTGGGTCTCCGGCTGGAGGCCCTAAGGGCCATGTCTGGCCCCCGTGTGCAGTAGGGTTTGTTTGCTTGTTTTGTGCACCCTGGGTCAGCCTGGGCTCGCTGTGTGCCGTTGTCACCTGGGTGCTGGGGGCCCTGGCAGCTGGGGGCCTGCCTGAGCCCCCTTTCCCATCAGTCCAGGGATGGCCCCGAGGGCCCGCCGCTGCATGCCGTGCACCCGTGGGTGCTGGCGCCCCCTCCTCGTTCCGCTGAAATGTCCACGCAGCTTCCCGCCGCCTTTCTCCAGTAGAGCTCTCAGGACAGCAGTGCTCTGTGTCTGAGGGGACCTGCTGGCCTTAGGAAAGCGCTCTGCAATCCTGGCTGTAGCCTACTTCTGCTCAGGCGGGGAGGGGGCAGCTGCCTGGAAAAGCTTGTGAGCGGGGAGGGGTCCAAGCCGGAAGCAGCCTCTCCCTCCCTCCCTGATGCTCTGGCCCTTTCTTGAGCTCCCAGATGAGAGAAACGCGGGTGGTCCTGCCCGCAGGGCACACCAGGCCGCGTCTGGCATCATCTGTGGTTACCCTGACTAGGGGGCTCCTGGCATCGAGGGGGCGGGGCCAGGGAGGCTGCTCTACACCCCACAGCACCCAGGACGGCCCAGGGGGAACAGTGCAGCCCTGACTGGAAGAAGATGGACAAACCCTGGTGTTTCCCTTCCTGAGGGGCTTCGGGGAGACCGGGCGTTGGTTCGTTCCATGTCCTGAGCCTGCTGGGCTGGGAGTCACCAGGCGATGCTGGGTTTGCGCTGTGGTGAACGAGGTCCCTACCCCTGGAACCCCCAAGCTAGTTAGGGGAGTAGATAGCAAGGGCTCCGGGGACATGGACAAGGCCGTGTTAGAGCTGTGAGGGGAGGGGGCCCTGGTCTGGGGAGGGTGGGACGGGGGCCACTGATCAGGTCAGCCAGGGCAGGGTTTGGGTTTTCCTCAGGTCATTGGCAACTGTGGGGGGCAGTCCTGTAGCCTGGGGGCTCCCTCTGCTGGGGACTGGACCCTGGAGTGGGTGCTGGGCTCTGTGCTGGGGGTCTCCTGACACCCTGGGCAGGGCGTGAGGCACCTGTGGGGCACTGCGTCCCGGGAGCCACGGGGAACCTAGGGGAGGAGGGCTGGGGGAGCAGGACCGACTGGGTTCCAATCCCGGGGCTCCTGCTGACGGTCCTGCCTTCCAGGTGGGTGGCTTGGGGGGGTTACTGGCTGCCTCTGTGGGCTGGGGTGGGGGCACCCGCCCCTGAGCTGCTGCAGGGACATGGGGCGGGGGGGCACAGCACCCAGCCTGGCAGGCAGCCCGCATATCTTCGCGGGGCGGCTGGGTGGGCAGGGACCACGTCACTTTCTGAGGGATGACTGTGGCCGAGGTGCAGTGGCGGGGGAGGGTGCCGGAGCGGTGGGCCCAGCCCTGGTTTAGGAATGTAGGGGCGGGGGGTTGGTCCAAGGAGAAGGGTCTTTGTTTTCGTTGAGTTCTCGGAAGGCCCCGCGAGCCGGGGGTTGGAGTGGGTGGGCGGCCAGCTGAGGGACCACTCCCTGCAGGCACGCGGAACGCGGTGCTTAACACGGAGGCGCGCACCATCGACGCGGACGTGCTGAGCCGGCGCTGTGTGCTCATGCGGCTGCTGGACTTCTCGTACGAGCGCTACCAGCGCGCCCTACGCCAGTCGGCCGGTGCCGTGGTCATCATCCTGCCACGGGCCATGGCTGCGGTGCCGCAGGACGTCATCCGGGTGAGGCCCGCCCCGCCCCACCGGCTCCGGCTCCATCCAGTCCAGTCCCCGGTGCCAGCCCTCCAGGGGCAGCCCCGGGCCCCCCTGCCGGAAGCCGCCTGAACATTTGTCTCTCCCGCAGCAATTCATGGAGATCGAGCCCGAGATGCTGGCCATGGAGACCATCGTGCCCGTGTACTTCGCCGTGGAGGACGACGCCCTGCTGTCCATCTACGAGCAGACGCAGGCTGCGTCCACCTCCCAGGGCTCCGCCTCAGCCGCCGAAGGTGAGCTCGGGGCGGGGGGTGTGCGGAGAGGGGCCCCGCTGTGCAGTTTCCAGGACCCCCTCTCCCGGGCTGGGGGATGCTGCGGTGAGCTTGGCAGTCGGGAGCTCTGCTGTTTGACCGGTCCGGGGGCCATGGGGGAGAGTGAGCTAGCAAAAGTGGTCAAAGAATTGAGCCAAAAGGATCCAATCGCTGGTGTAGGAAAAGGAAGCTGGTGAGAGTGGGCAAGGCAGGCAGGTTTGTCCACACAGTGGACTCACCCAGCTCCTTGGGGAAACAGTTTGTGGGTATGTGTTTAAGCTGTAGAGGAAGGGTCATTCCTCCTGGCCAGATTATTAGCTGCGTGGATGCTAGACTGGGGGGTGGCAGACTGTGGCCCTCGGCCGCCTGTGCAAATAAAGTTTTATCGGCACACAGCCAGTGTTTCACACGGCTTATGGGCTTTCACACTACAGTAGCAGAGTTCAGTGGCTGTGACATACTGGCCCACAGAGCTGAAAATTTCGACTCTCTAGCACTTTACAGCGAAGGTTTGCCAAACCCTCGTCTGGATTAAAGTCTGGACAGTGGTCTTCTCCACTGTGGCAGCACAAGAGTGAGTTTTTGGAAAGATCTTAATTTCTAGTTAGAGCGGAGGGGAGGAGGAGGAGTCAGCTGCCTGGTGGAGTATTACGCAGCCATTAAGAAACGGCATCGGGTGTGAGAAAGTGCTTATTTTACATTGGTTGTGGAAAAAACGGAATATAAGATCATAGATCAGGATCACAACACTTTCTTAGGCGTAGCTTGTTTGTTTTGGAATAACGCTAGAGTTTATAAGAAGTTGCGGACATACCACGGTTCCTGAGAGACACCCTCCCAGCTCCCCCAGTGATGACACCTCCCATGGCCATCACGATTGTGGTTTGTGTCATCGTCGTCGTTGTTTTTCAGCCGCACCACACGGCTTGCAGGATCTTACTTCCCCGACCAGGGATTGAACCCCGGGCCCTTGGCAGTGAAAGCGCGGAGTCCTACCTACTGGACCGCCAGGGAATTCCCACTGTTGTATTTTTAAATGTGTAAAGAACGGAAGGGCTTGAGACAGGGTGAGCTCATGGGCGTTTTAGGGCAGTCGCTGCCCCCAGGTGAAAAAGTGGCAGGCGCAGTGGACCACTGGCTCACATGGAGCGAGGTGGGCACCACCTCACCTAGGCTCAGGACAGGATGGAACTTTCCTTTCTGTGAAACTTTGAGTTCTCACGCCATCTTCGCTTTCGGGGCTGGGCTGGAGGGTCCTGAGCCATCTGATGGGAAACTCCTGTTTTGGGGTCACTGCTGAAGTGATCCTTGGGAAGCTGGGTCAGAGGTCATGCACGCGCCTTCGTGATTTAGGAACGGTCCTGCAGGGCGAGGGCGCGTACGCACTCCTCACCGGCCTCAGTGGTGTCCAGGTGACTGTTTCACTGGCTCTTATACTGGACACCCAGCTTCTTTCCCGTGTCCAGTTACCACGTTGTATTCTAGTCTGTGTGGTCAGTTCTGCTTTTGCTCAGACTGAACCCCTGGAGTCTGGGGTGCTGGGGTGGTGAGCATGCCGGCTCTGGTCCGGGAAGCACCCTCGGCTCAGGCCGACCCTCCCCGCCCCTGTCCTCAGTGCTGCTGCACACCGCCACCGCCAACGGCTTCCAGATGGTCACTAGCGGGGTCCAGAGCAAGGCCGTGAGCGACTGGCTCATCACCAGCGTGGAGGTGGGTGCCCGGTGTGCCTCACTGCCCGTCCCCACTAGAGGGAGCCTCTGACCGGGAAATCGGGTCAGATGGCCGCCCGCCCGCCCTATGGAGAGATGGGCCCCCAGCCACACACCCTGCCTTGCCTCCTCCCTCCCCCCACCCCTGCCCCACCGAGAGCCCCCTCCCCGAGTGACCGGCCCTTCCCCTAACAGTAACATCGCGGGAGCTCTGCTGAGCAGGCGGAGAGCAGAGCTCTGGGCAGCAATTAAAGCCTAATCTCCCACCGGGAGGGTGGGTGTATGCAGGCATCCAGGCCAGAGCAAGGTCCAAGTCCTCCCCCTCGCATTCTCCCCACCAGGGTCAGCTCCACGGGACGCCCGTGGGGTTGTCTCGCTGCACCCGCCCCCCCCCAAAAAAAGCCTCTGGCGGTTTTGTTCCCTTCCCCCGACAAGGAGGCCGCAGCTGAGGCCTTGCAGAGCTGCCCTCTGTCCAGAGAGTAAGGGGCGTGGGGCCTCAGCACATGCTGCCCCCGGCTCGGCCCCGTGGGCCCTCCTCCTGACAGGATGACTTTCCCGACTGTTCCCTGCGGGACTTGACCGGGGGCCGGTTTACGCAGGAGGACCGGCCAGGGTGCCGGACCCCGACCCCCCGAGCTCTTCCTGCGCTGTCAGGACCTTGCCATGCCTGCCATCAGCAGGGCTCGGCCTTTGAAGGGTGGGCCTGGTTTCCCGCGGCCACCCCCCGTGTCCACAGTGTAGCCGGCAAAGCCGAGAACACTGCCGCCGGGTGGGGGGTGGCCACGGCCTCGGGCCGGCTGCCCCTTCATGCCTGTGCCTCTGCAGGGGCGGCTGACCGGGCTGGGCGGAGAGGACCTGCCCACCATCGTCATCGTGGCCCACTACGACGCCTTCGGGGTGGCCCCGGTACGTCCGTGCCCTCAGGGCCCCGTGAACACCCTGCGGGGCCGGTGTCGTCGTGAAGCTTCACTCCCCCACACGAGACGTGACAGCAGAGGGAGGGGCGCTCCCCGGGGAGGCCCACGAGACCCAGCCCGGGGTTCTCACTGGGGGCCGGTCATGCAGGCACCTCGGCCCGGCATGGCTGAGACCGCAGACCCAAGAGGAGAGCAGGTGCCCGTGCGGACCCCATGTCTGCACAGACAGTGTTGGGACAGGGGGCCCCCGAAGTCCGGTTCCCGGCACCCCCGAGGGCTGGCCTGGCCAGCGTCCCTCCAGGCTGCAGGCCACCCGGGGCTGTGCCCTCAGAGCCCCCGGCACTTTGGGGTGGGAGGTTCCTGCTGGAGAACCAACAGCCGGCTGAACCGGACAGTGGGTGCTGGGAGGGCCTGCAGCCGGGCGTGCGCCCCTGACCGCGCCTTGCGGGCCGCCTCCCCTGGGAGGCCAAGGCTGTCCTTGAGGACGCAGGGGCCCAGAGGCCGGCCCTGGACAGTCGGCTCACAGCCACTTTCTCACCCTTTTCATCATCCACCCCCACGGAGCCTTTTTAGACACCTGTGTCCTCGTTTTCCCTTTCTTGTGAAATTTTCTTAAATTTTTGAGATGTGATTCCCATAACATAAAATCCATCCTTTTAAAGCACGCAATTCAGAGATTTTTAGTGAATTCACAAAATTTGTGTAGACATCACCATTTTCTGCTTCCAGAGTGTTCCATCCCCCCAAAAGAAGCCCCGTCCCTATGAAGTCACCCCACCCCTCCCCCAGCCCCTGACAGCCAGGAACCCACTCTCGGTGTCTGTGGATCGGCCTGTCCTGGATGTTTTCCCTCAGTGGGGTCACAGCCTGTGTGTCCTTCTGTGTCTGGCTTCCCTCACTGAGCACCCTGTGGGCCCCTCCCTGTGAACTTGAACGGCGTCGTGTGTCCGTTGGTGCACTGTGACTGTGGGAGGGTCCCAAGCCATGCAAACAACCCAGTTTTTTTCTCTCCAAGAACCAGTCGTTCCCCGTGGGGAATGTCGCCTTAGAGCGCAGGACTCAGACGCCGGGTCGGGGTGGGTGGGGGGGTGGTGTTCACAGCGCGGGGGGGCAGAAGGCCGGAGGTCCAGCTGGAGGGAGCTCCCAGGGCAGATGTCCAGGCTGGACGGAGGCTGCGCACAGGGCTTCCCACGTGCGTGGGGGCCGGGCGGCACCCAGGGGCCGTCGGTCTTGGGTTTGGGCCGCGCAGGGCGGGTGAGCCCAGCTGCGCTGGAGATGTGGACCGGGGGCGAGATGCGGAGGGGGGTTGGGGGGGTGCAAGGCGCCACACGTGGACGTGGGGTGACGTCGGCCTCCTCTCTGCACACCCACAGTGGCTGTCGCACGGCGCGGACTCCAATGGAAGTGGCATCTCTGTGCTGCTGGAGCTCACCCGTCTCTTCTCCAGGCTCTATACCTACAAGCGCACCCACGCCGCGTAAGTGATGGGGGCAGGGCGGTTCCGACCCTGGAATCACAGCGTCAGGTCGTGGGGCCCAGCTCCTCCCGGGTGCACCCCTGGGAATCCTCCCCAGGACGTTGGGCTGCCCTCGCTCCCGGAAGAGCCGGGGACACTCCAACGGCAAGAAGCAGAAATACCTGCGAGCCGGTCGCTCAGGCTGGCGTCTCCCCGTTGCGGCCCCGGGCGCAGCTGGTCACCGGTGTGGGCGCTCGTCCCTATGCCACACTGCCCTGGGACGGCAGGGGCCCAGTGACGAGCGAGTCTCCCTGAGCTGCCGGGCCTGGCCCCACGCATGCAGGTGCCCTGAGCAGCAGGAGTGCTTACGTCCTGGGCAGGGAGGGGAGGTTGAGATCAGGGTGTCAGCAGGACCGCGCCTCCTCCTGAAACTCCAGGGGAGGGTCCTTCTTGCTGCTGCCGGGTTCCAGCAGTGATGGATTCCTCGGTCCCAGCTTTACGTGGCCTTCTCTTCCTCCAGGTGTCTCCCCTCTTCTATAAGGATCGCCGTGGCCACGGCGGGATGGATGGGGCTGCGGGGGGGGGGGTGGCGCGGGGACATGGTCCTTCACGACACCCCTGGCTTCAGTCCTTCTCGAGGGACGGGGTGCTGAATCACCTGTCACTTTTTATTTCCCGGTTGGTCCACCCAGTCTCTCCTGGTTTCGAGAGTTCAAAGAGGCCCCTGAAGCAATGCTTCTCGCCAGAGGGGCAACAGAGCTGTGCTTCTCACCTGGAGCCCCCTGGGGACACTGGGCCATGTCTGAGGACATTGTGATCATCATGACTCGGGGACTCCTGGCATCCATTGGGCGGGGGCCAGGGATGCTGCTGCATACCCCACAGCACCCAGGACGCCCCGATGTCAGCAGTGCCAGGATAGGGAGGCCCAACCCTGAAGGCTGGTTGGATTTCATACTTGGTGGGGGAACCACTTCCTCCTTGTCGGGGACCTGGACTCCCACGTGTCAACGCTGGTGCCCCACTGCTTCCCGCTAGGTACAACCTCCTGTTCTTTGCGTCTGGAGGAGGAAAGTTCAACTACCAGGGCACCAAGCGCTGGTTAGAAGACAATCTGGACCACACAGGTGAGCGGCCCCAGCGGCCAGGGTGGGGTCTGGGCCGCCGGTACTCCCCCCACCTCCACCCACCAGCCCTCACTGCACTCAGATTCCAGCCTGCTCCAGGACAACGTGGCCTTTGTCCTCTGCCTGGACACCCTGGGCCGGGGGGACAGCCTGCACCTGCATGTGTCCAAGCCGCCCAGGGAGGGGACGCTACAGCACTCCTTCCTGCGGGAGCTCGAGACGGTAGGTGCCCCGCCGGAGGCAAGGCTGGGACATGGGAGCTTCGTGCACCCTGGGGCCTCGGGTGAGCCTCAGGTGGGTTTTCCGGGGAGGGGGGCAGGTGGGCTTCTCCCTGGGTTCCAGAAGCAGGAGGTTCGGGGAGGGACTTGGGACCCGCCAGACGCGAGGGACCACCGCCACAGAGACAGGCGGGGTTGGGGCGCAGCCCGCGGGCACCGGGCAGAGCCTGACAGTGCCCCTCGCAGGTGGCCGCCCACCAGTTCCCTGAGGTGCGGTTCTCCATGGTGCACAAGAAGATCAACCTGGCGGAGGACATCCTGGCCTGGGAGCATGAGCGCTTCGCCATCCGCCGGCTGCCTGCCTTCACCCTGTCCCATCTGGAGAGCCACCGTGACGGCCAGCGCAGCAGCATCATGGACGTGCGGTGAGCACCGCCATCGGAGCAGGCATGGGCCGGGGCATCCACTGGTCCTGGGGCATCCGGCAGGCTTCCTGGAGGAGGTGGCGCTAGAATTGGGGCACAAGCCAGGAAAAGGGTGTGGCTCAGTGGAGGGAAGACTTGGGGCGGGGGAGGCAGGGTACCTCCCGGGGCAGCCCCGCACCCCACGCCCACGCTCACTCAGGTCGGGATGTGTTGCCTCTGAGGCTCCTCTTCTACAGTCCTGTGTTGCTGGCAGCCCTTGGTGTCCCTGGGCTTGTGGCCGTGCCACCGTCCCCACCTCCGTGGTCACGTGGCCTCTCCCTTGTGCCTGTGACCAAATTCCCCTCCTTACAGGGACGCCAGCCGTGGGACTTCAGGTCCCTCTACTCCAGTGCAATCACATCTTAGCTAATAACGTCTGCGGAGACCCTACTTCCAAATCGGGTCCCATTCCCAGGTTCCGGGTGGGCGTGAATTTGGGGGACACTGTTGCCCCCACTACAGGGCGTTACAGCAACTCCACCCTCAGCAGCCCGTGGAGGTGTGGGTGTCCTGACCTCCCCCAAGGTCCAGAGGAGGAGATAGGCCCGGGGCCGCCAGTCACTGAGGCAGACGCGCGTCCACGGGGCGCAGGCTCGGCCTGTGCGCCCTGGGTGCAGGGCAGCCCCGTCGGGGGCGGGCCCGGCCCAGAGAGGAGCCTGCAGTGTGGGGGGCGCCCGTCTGCTTGGAGGGCCGTCACCCTGCTTGTTTTTATCGTTATCAGGTATATGCTCGCTCTTGGTTTTTGGCGATTATGAACAATGCCAATTCCTGATACATGTGTTTTTAAAACTTGCCCTCGAAGGTCCCGGGTTGACTCCAAAACTCTGACCCGAAACACGAGGCTGATCGCCGAGGCCCTGACCCGTGTCATCTACAACCTGACAGAGAAGGTGAGCCCCCGCCTGCAGGCCCCCCACCTGCCTGGCCGCTCTGGACTCAGCCCCATGCTCTCCTCTCTCTGCAGGGGACGCCCCCGGACATGCCAGTCTTCACGGAGCAGATGGTAACGTGCGGGTGGGCAGGCAGGCGGGCGGGGGGTGCCGGTGGGGTGGGGCAGGGTCCCGTGACCACGGTCGCTTCCCCGCAGCAGATCCAGCGGGAACAGCTGGACTCGGTGATGGACTGGCTGACCGCCCAGCCGCGGGCTGCCCAGCTGGTGGGCAAGGACGGCACGTTCCTCAGCACGTTGCAGCACCACCTCGGCCACTACCTGAAGGAGGTCAGGCCGCACCACGTCAAGGCAGACAAGCGGTGAGGCCGGGCGCCGCCCCGCCAGCCAGCGGGTGGGCTCTTCTGGGGCCTTCCCCCAGGGCCAGATGGAGCAGACAGAAACACTGGACGAAAAATAAAATGATAAGTGAGAAGTGCAGGTGCCCCGTTAAACGAGTTCCAGGTGAACCACAATTGTCTCAGTGTAAGTATAGCCTACTCAGTGTCTGGGATATACTTACACTGAAAGCCCATTTCTTCTGTATCTGCAGTCCTCGTAGAACTGAAGCCCTGTGTTTTATGTGGCAGCCCTATACTCCCAGCTACCCTTTGTGGACCTTTTGTGTTCTGGGCCTCGGGTGACTCATACCCCAGGTCCCCTCCTGCCCTCGGGATGCTCTTCCCCACTGCAGGCCTCCTGAGTTTTGTCTTCTTTCTGTTCAGGGCTCCCATGCTCCCTGGTTGGGCTGAGCAAGGCCTGGGGAGGGGTGTCTGGGGGATCCATAGGCAGGAGACACCCCCCTGGAAAGCTTGGTGCCCCTCGCTGGCTCTCCACCTTCCTCCCAACTCCTGGTGCTCCAGGGAGAGCAAGCTCTTGAATAGAAGAAGAAACTGAGGCTCAGAGTGGACCTATGGCTGTGGAGCTGGGGGCCTCCAATTCCTAGGCTGTGGTCATTCTCCCTCTGTAGAAAGACTTCCCAGACCAGATAATTTCCACAGTAACCACGCTTGGTTTTGGAGGGTATACCCCGGAAAGCAACAGGAGAGACGTTAGTTGAGAACGAAGCACGGCCCTTCCCCAGGGGGCGGTGGCGGCCTGTGCAGGCACACGCCTGGGGTGCCCCCTTCCCCCGCCACGTTCCTAGGCTGGTGGCACCTCCGGTGGCCCTGCTGTCGGGGTGAGCCTGCTGAGAAAGCGCTCTCTCGCCAGGGACCCTGAGTTTGTCTTCTACGACCAGCTGAAGCAGGTGATGAACGCCTACAGGTGAGCGCCCTGGGTCACCGTCCAGGGGACTGGGTCCTCGGGACAGCTGGGGAGCAGCCCGCTGACCCACCCCGCCGCCCCCTCCCCTCCCCAGGGTCAAGCCGGCCATTTTCGACCTGCTTCTGGCCGTCTGCATCGGCGCCTACCTCGGGATGGCCTACACGGCGGTCCAGGTGAGCAGGGGACTGGGGAATGCGCGGCCTCTCAGGAGACCCCTTGGGCGGCCCGAGGGCCTTCCTGTTGGCGGGGTCGCCCGACCTCACTGGAGCCCTCCCGCTGCCCCCAGCACTTCGACCTCCTGTACAAAACAGTTCAGAGACTGCTGAAGGCCAAGACGCAGTGACGCGGCTGCTGGGCGCCGGCAGGAGGGCAGGGCCTTGCCCCTCGGCCTCGGCGGCTGTAACCCCGAATTACAGAGCTGTTCTGTGTTGCTCTTGAGGATTTGGGGGCTTCTTTCTCTTGTTTATCCTTTGAGCTCCCTCGGAGGAGCGCTGGTGGAGGTCTGTCTGGTCTGGGGCCTGGCCGCGGACTCGGGGACAGACGTGTGGATGAGCCCCTGCCCTGGAGTCGGCCCCGTGGCCCTCGGGGCGCGTAAGCCACGCCAGGAAAGAGGAACTGTGCCCAGCTCAGCCTCGGCCTCACCCCCGCCCGTGATGCTGACCGTGGACCTGGTGGTCGCAGGCCAACAGGGTCAGGGCCAGGCCACCCCCGTGCTGGCTCTGCGTCTGACCTCGAGGCTGTCCCCAGCCCCTCCGTCGACCCGGGTACTCCCTTCCCTCCCGTCTGGAGAGGGTGGCACCGCCTCTGGGTCCCCAGGTTCTGGCCGCCCCCTCGCAGCCTTGTGCCCTCACCCAGCTGGCCCTGGGACGCGACTCCCCTGAGCCCCCTTGGGCGGCTGGCGCCTTGAACACCTGGCAGCCTCCCCAGGGGCCCTTGCGCTGCTCACCCTGCTTCGTGCTGCCTCTGCCCCTCCTGCCCCTGCCCCGGACTCTTGGGGCTCCGCGCTCAGCCTGTCCCCCTGCGGAGCTCCCGGGGTGGGGGGCGGCCCCTCTGCCCCTTTCCCTGGGCCTTGGTTTTCTCATATGCAAGGAGGAGGATGCTTTCGGGGGGAGTGGGCACCCCCCCATCCCAGGAGGAGACGTGACCATGGGAGCAGCTCTTCCTGCGACCATGAGGGGGTGGGTCTGGGCCTGAGCCCCACAAACCAGGTGCCTGGTGGGGCCTGAGCCGCTTGGAAGGGGTGGAGGGGGCAGGGCTGGGACTGACCTCAGGGAGACCCAGATTCATTAGCAATACAGTCAGTTAAGTGTTGAGTGCTGGGGGGCCAGAGTCCAGGAGAGGGGACTCCAGGGGCCTCCTGGCCACCATGGAGGCCTCGCCTGCCTTCCAGTTCTGAGGGGCCTGGAGGGGCTGGGGACTGGCTCGCTCCCAAAGCCTCCCGACGCTCACTGGAGGGAACGGGCTCCTGGGGGCTCCTGGCTCGGCTGGACCGTCCTGTCAGGCCTGGGAGGGGCAGGCGTGGAGGCTGCAGGTCCTCTGTCTCATCCCATCCTCTCCCTGCCCGGTGGCCCATCTCCCCCAAAGACTGTTTACCGAGTGCCCCGCCACCTCTGGGGCGGGTATGGGCCCGGCCCCGCCTGGCCCATCCTATCCTTCCCCACATGTGAGTGTGTGAGCCGTGGACGAGCTGTGGTTGCCGCGTGAGCGTCCTTCCTCCCCAGGGCGCATGGTCAGGATCGCTGACCAGTTGGAGTCAGGATGCTTGTGGGACGCGGCCGGACGATCAGAAATAAAGCCATAATGAATGACAGCCTTGCGTGTCCTGTCTTGTCGGGGGCTGGGGCCTCAGGGTTCAGACCTGCCCACCTGAAAGTGGTTTGCGTTTCCCCGGGGGGTGGGGGGGCCTGGTGCCCGTATGGAGAGCAGGGTCAGCATCCCTCCTGCCCCCAGCTGAGACTGCTACCACTCCCCACTGCAGAATGGGGGTAAAAACCAGTTCAGAGCTGATGGGACAGCGGGCCATGTTCCTTTCCTGCGGTGGCTGTCCACGAACTCAGTGTCTCAAAACAGGGATTTGTCGTGTCCCAGCTCTGGATGCTGTGAGGGCGAGGATCCCAGGTCTGTCCCGGCTTCTGGTCTCTGTGTCGTGTGGCCAGTCTTTTCTGTCTTCTCTCATAAGGATGCGTCTTTGGGTTTAGGGCCCATCCTACTCCGGCAGGACTGCATGCCAGCTAATCACATCTGCAAAGGCCCTATTTCTCCATAAGACCATAAGTCTGAAGTTCTGCGTGGACGTGACATTTGGAGGGACACCATTCAACCTGATGCAGGGTGCAATGGCTGTGTGAAGGCCACGCCCACTGGTCAGGGGCCGCCGCCGCCGCCGCCGCCGCCGCCGCCCCCCCCCCCCCCCCCCCCCCCCCGCCCCGCCACCCAGCCGCAGACCAGGCTACGGGGAGGCCCTGGCTTGGCTGTGGTGCCCCGTGCAGCTCAACGCAGGGGTTCCGGCGTCAGGTTCTCTGCTCTGGCCTGGGAGCTCCCGAGGGTCTGCCTTGAACAAAGCCCTGCCCTCAGGAGCTTGGGTTCTGGGGGTGGGGTAGGATACACAGTACAGAGACGTATGCTGCGGGGACATGAAGCCACAGGCGACGGAGGCAGTGCGGGGGGTGCAATTTGGACGAGGCATCGGGGGAGCCAAGGGAGGGGGCTGTGGGATCCTTTATCCCAGGGAGGTGGGACCCTGGGGGGCTGTGGGCAGAGGAGGGGGCGGGGCCTGACTCAGGTGCTCACAGGCGCCCTCTGCTGGCGGCTGCGGGGGGACAGACAGGGGAGGGCGCCAGGCGCCGAGGACTGTGCTTGTCCAGGTGGGGGCACAGGAGGGGAGGAGTGGGCTGGCTTCCCCGAACCCAGAGGAGGGGCTAGGAGGGTGCTCCTGGGACCGTGTGAGCCAGGCCGCAGGGGGTTGCTCAAGTTGCCTTAGTGACGCCCATAGGGTCAGGGTCACAGCTGCCTCTCCTCAGACCCCACTCTCCTCCCCCCACTGCCCTCCCCCACCCCGCCCCCCACTGTCCTGAGGCTGGAAGGTGGCTCTGGCCCCAGCACGGACTCATGTAAAACTCCCCACGTCTCAGGGGCAAAGCCAGTCCCTCATCTCCTCATTTCAACACAGGTTGATATTTCTTCCTCGTTTTCCACAAAACTGTTCCATTGACTGTAGCCAAGAAAAGGAAAATCGCAACAGCGGCCCGGCAGACAGAGATGGCCACCATCTACATGCTGGAGCCTTATCCTGTCCCCACACCCCCAGGTGCGTGGATGTGTGTACACGTATGTACCTGAAACCTCGTTCTGGAATTGAGGTTCATGTATAAAAATGATTTAAGTGTTTGTCTCCATAGGCACAGTGGACAGGCACCCATGAAGCCATCCCACATGGGGGGCGTGGTGTGTGCATCGTCCCAAACGCCCCCGGCTCCCCTTACACCCCCTCCCTCCGCCCTCCTCCTCCCCAGGCACCCGCTGGTCTGGTCACTACAGATCAGTCTTGTTCGACTGGTGTCAACCAGTATTTCCCCACCTCCCCGCCACATGCCAGGTACCGTGCGGGGGCCCGCAGACGCAGCCACCAAACGGAGACGGTGGGGCTCGCGGTCCGCTGGGGAAGACGGATCAATAAAAATAATGGCCGGTGGACACGAGGGGGCTCTTGAGTGAAATCGGGATGACAGGACGGTGGTCCAGGCAGAGGGCACAGCCCGTGCAAAGGCCCTGGGGCAGTACCATGCCCGGCGTGTTGCAGGAACAGCAAAGAGGAAGCCCGTGTGTATGCAGCAGAGTGAGGGAGGGGGAGAGAGGGAGGAGGGGAGGGCAGGGAGGCCCCCAGGACGTTGGTGGGCGTTTGCATTCTGCTCTCAGTGTGATGGGGAGCTGTAGGGAGGGGTGGGCTGAGGAGAGGAGAGATGTGGAGAGGTCACTGGCTCCCAGGGGACAGTTATGAAGATGACCACATTCCTTGGGCTCCCTCAGTGCCCATGAGCATCACCCGAGGTCCCCATCAACCCTGGGCGGCAGCAAACGGTTTGGGCAAAGGTGTCCTCCAGCGAGGGCATTGCACCCCCCCACAGGGACCCCCAGGGGGTCACATCCAATGGCTTTGATCTCTTCCCAGGGGTCTTTGTTTTAAGGCTGTAAAACAGGAAGAGCGTCCCATGAAACCACCTCGGTCCCTCCCCCTTCTGCACAGAGGCATCGTCCACTGTCTGTAACTTTGTCATTCTTTTAAAAGCGTTCACGTGCACATTTATGGATCCAGGGACGATATTCAGCATTGCTTGGTGTGCGGCCTACACATCTTATATGGGTGGCATTGTGCCGTCCCTCTCTTGCATTAACTCTTGTTTTGGCGTCTCCCACTTACACCCCACACCCCTTTTCCCTGCTGTGTAGTATTCTACCCTCAGAAGACACCACAACTTACCCACCCAGCACCCTGCTGATGGACATACCATCGCAAGCCTTCATAGGTGCCTCTTGGGAGGGAGCGTGTTTAACCAGAGGTCAGAGAACTGTGGCTCGTGGCTGCGTCCGGCCCGCTCCCTGTCTTTGTAAATAAAGCTTTATTGGCACACGGCCACACCCACCAGACTGTGTATGGTCCATGGTTACTTTCTCACCAGGGACCCACCAACCCCCAAGTGCTTACCTTTACGGCTCTTTCCAGGAAAATCTGCGGCCCCCAATCTGCCCTCTGGTTTTTCTCCTTTCTCATCGTGGGAAAACTTTGGCCGCTACCAGAGCAGGGTGGCTCTGTTGTCCTTTTGCGGGGGACATACATCCTTGGCTTCTTTCGACATTTCAGTCTCAGTTCTGAGAGTTACTGCTGATTTTAATCGCCGTTTGACCTGCAGCAGGTCCAGAGGAAATCAAGCGGGGGTGGGGGGAAAGGGGGCGGGTGGGCCATTGCAGGAACCGTGAATGAAGTGGGAGTGTCATTCCTGAGCGCAGTGTGATGTAGTGTCTGTGGGGCATCTCACCGGAGAGTCACTGTTTCCCCCTTTGTGATGAATAAGCAATTTGCAGGGAGATCCTTCAGTCTCTGCAAATACCACTCCTCCTCCAGGTCACCCCACGGTGTCAGCAGCGCCCACTGACGATTCCTGCCCAAAACCAGGACCCTGGTGCCCAACGGGGACCCTCCTTCCATCCCTCCTAAAGGTACAGGTCAGGCTCACATACCTGCTTTTATGTCCAGTTTACAGAGAACAAAAGGGAAATCCAGGCAGGTGAAGCATCTTGGCCTTGAGGTCGCGTGGCAAAAGGGCACAGCTGGCGTTCAGACAGGTTTTTTTAATTAAAAAAAAAAAAAGCCTTATTGAGATATATTCACATACCATAAAATTTACCCTTTTAAAGTATATAGTTCAGTGGGTTTTAGTACGTGCACAGAGACGTGCATCCATCACCTCTATCTAATTCCAGAACATTCCATCACCCCAGAAGGCAACCCCGTCCCCGTGAGCAGTCACTCCCGTCCCCTCCCCCAGCCGCTGGCAACCACGAAGCCACTCTCTGCCTCTGTGGATTTGCTTGCTCTGGACGCTTCACAGAAACGGAATCCTACAATATAGAAACCCACGCGGTTTTGATGGCAAGGGCCTGGATCACACTGAGGCTGGCTCATTCAGAAACGGGAATTTATTCTTGTCTTTCTCATTCTAACTTGGGGGGAAATAAAACCCCTGACGACTCTGGCGTTCAACATGGTGTGCACCCAGCCCCTCTTGTTCCCAAGCTCAAATTCCCAGGCCAAGAAGCCCTGTGGGACAGGTGTCCACTCCTGTGGCGAAAGGGTGGGGGGAAGGGGCCAGGGTCCCTGGGCGGCCACGGCCGGATCTCTATTCCTGTTTTCAGCCCCTCCTTCCTTCCTTCCCCTTCTCCAGGCTTTCTCAGGGTTGGCCAAGCTGTGCTTCAGACCTCCCCCTCCCCAACCCCGTCCTGTCCAGGGAGTGGGATTTGCTGAAAGAGGGAACAGGGAGGGGTTGGTCCAATGAGGAATCATTTCCCATCCCTGAAGCCAAATAGTGGGGACCGGGGAGGATCCGGGGTCCCTGCAAGAAAGTGGATGGGCAGCTCCTTCCCAAGCGAGGGAAGGCAGTGGAGTTGGAGGCACTGAGAACTGGAGAGCTCTGGCTGCTTTATGTCCTTGGGTGTGTGAAGGCGGCAGGCATCTGGGGCAGGTGGGGACTGCGGTGTAGTGTTTCTGGGGGACGCATCCTGAGCCCCTAGGCCCTTGTAGGATGGGCCTAGGGCTTCAACCCCCTGGAATGTGCCAGAAGAGCTGTACACAGCCTGGGCAGTGAGGGTTTTCGAGGCATGGAGGGGGCAGAGCCAAAGGGCACCAGGGTCAAAGGGGACGGGGTGCGGCTGACCATCACCCAGGAAGACACTCAGGCTGGCTGTGCAGAGACCACTGAAGGGAAGGGGCCACCGGCACAGGGCAGCTCCAGGCTGGGCCCCTCGCCCCACTTGCTGACTCTGTCCCGCTGGCTGACCTTTCCGCCACCACCAATAACCCTCAAGCAGAGAGGGACAAGGCAGGGACTCAGAAAGGACATTTCCCTTCGTGGGCTCAGCCTTCTTCACACCCACACCCTATGAAATGAGAGTCTTGCTAGTAAAAGTCAAGACGGGAACGCAGTGGATGTCTCCTCATAACTTTGCTGCCCTTACCTGGAGGCAGAGTCCCAGGCCGCACTTCAGACCCGCAGGATGGGGATCTGCATTCCTGGCAGGATGCCCAGGTGGTCTCGTGCACACTCTGCCCTCTGACTCCAACCTGGCCCCTCTGCTGAGGTAAGCACCTTACCTGTCCACATCAGCAGTTCTCACCTGGGGCAGTTCTGCCCCCAGGGGACCCTGGGCCGTGTCTGGGGACATCTGTGGTGGCCACGACTGGGGGTGCTCCTGGCACCGAGTGGGTGGGGCAAGTATGCTGCTCAGCCACCCACAGAGAATGACCTGATCCCAAATGTAGACAGTTTTCCTTTAAGATAAATTTATTTAAGTTTGGGTAATTATTTTGAGAAACCCTATTCTGAGAGATGAACACTAAGCAAGTGCAGAGGTCCTGGGGCAGGTTTTTGACGACAGATCCAGAGAGCCAGGCAACTTGCCAGAAACCTCCCAGCCCCGGATCCCCCAACAGGCTCTGTTCCCACCCTCATTGCCTTTTAAGTAACAGCCCAAACCGTGGGCCTCCTGCCATGATGCCAATGTGACAAGGTTTCCTCTGGCTGATAATAAATCAGAGAGTCGGCCTCGAGGGCTTCAGATGCTTTCAAGCGCACAGCCTCAGTTTTCTCAGCCATGACCTTTTCCCTGATACGGCTGAGGTGTGTCAGGGAATAAACTCCAGGGATGAGTATTGTTCAGGATGTGGGATGCTGAATTTAAGTTCCCGGAGGTCAGACTCAAGCTAGACTGGGCTGTTCCCCTCAGTGGAAGAAAGAGGCTGAGAAAAATGCCTCTTTGACTCACAGGAGAGCTGGTGGGGTTTTATTTTTATTCTTTTAAATGACTCTCCCGGCACATCAGAGGGCCACAGGGCTTCAAGCATCCTGTCTCCATGGAGACAGAGCCTGTCTCCAGCCTGGCTCCACAAGCCCAGCCTGGGGCTGAGCCGAGAACCAGGGGCTGGGCAGGGCCAAGGGGTGGAATGTTCTAAGAGGACTCTGGACCCCTCACCCGGGCTCTGCTCCTCCCCCAGTCCTGACGTCCTGCTCCTGTCTGGGGGTGGGCAGGTGGCTTCTGGTAACAGTCATGATAATAGCCATTTATTGAATGATAAAGATGTCCCAGGCGCTATGCTGAGGCTCACCTGTTAGCTCACTGAATCCATGCCAGGGGCTTCACCCACTTAATCTCACTTGGCAAATAAGGAAATGGAAGCTTGGCTGTGTAAAGCATGGGAAAGATGGTGTGGGATCACGGGAAGCGTGTGGGTTCTGGAGTCCAGCTGGCTGGGTTCAAATCCCAGTACTCTCACTGTGTGACCTTGCCCGAGTGACTTGACCTCTCTGGGCCTGTTTCCCCCTCTGTAAAGTGGGTATGGGAACAATACTTACCTCTTATGTTTGCTATGAGGGTGAGTTTGCCTGGGGAGCAAAGTTTAAGGGGGGGGGTGCCAAAAAACATCATCAAGATAAAGATTATTTTAATGCACTTTTTCTTTTCTTTTTATTTGAAGATCTGGGTTGTGTTATTTATTTATTTTTATAAATTTATTTATTTTATTTATTTATTTTTGGCTGCGTTGGGTCTTCATTGCTGCGCGCGGACTTTCTCTAGTTGCAGCGAGCGGGGGCTACTCTTTGTTGCAGTGCGCAGGCTTTTCATTGCGGTGGCTTCTCTTGTTGCAGAGCATGGTCTCTAGGCGCGCGGGCTTCAGTAGTTGTGGCGCACGGGCTTAGTTGCTCCGTGGCATGTGGGATCTTCCCAGACCAGGGCTCAAACCTGTGTCCCCTGCATTGGCAGGTGGATTCCTAACCGCTGCACCACCAGGGCAGTCCAATGCAATAATTGAAAAAAACCTAAAAATAATGCTGAAAAAATCCGTGGTGAACAAAATGTCAACATTTTAAATAGAATCAGAATTACTGAGGTTTCCTTTGGCTCAGTATGGCACTGTTACTGATCCTGTTTTTATTTTAAAATAAAAACAAAGAAAATAAATTTAAAATGAAGTCCTTGTTGGTAGACTGCCCCCAGTGGCTGTGTGGTGCTCTTTCTCTTACAGCCACTGATCCCTGTTTCTCCAACCCTGCCTCAGGGCCTTTGCACTTGCTGCTTCATTCTCATCTTTGCTTGAAGGCCATCCTCTCTAAGGCTTCCCTGAATTTGCCTCCTAAAGCCGTCCCTCCACTTCTGTTTCCTCCATTGCATTGATGACAGTGTAAAATATCTGGTTTATTTGTCTGTACCCACCCCAGGCATTTGCTGTGTGGATCAAATGAGTTCATACATGTCAAGCACTTAGCACAGAGCCTGGCGCCTGGAAAGAGCTATGTGGCTTATCAATAAACAAGTAAGTATATAGCAAATTAGAATTAAATTAATTAAATTAAAATGAGTATAAATGCTATGGAGGAAAAAGGAAGCCTGAGAAAGGAAGTAATGGTAGCTGAACGATTTTCGATCAGGTGGACAGAGAAAGTGATGGGAGATTGAAAGAGTGGGCCATGCACCATTTGGGGGAAGGGAATTTCAGGCACAGCCCGTGAAAAGGCCCTGGGGCAGGACCATGCCTGGTGTGTTGGAGGAACAGCCAGGAGGCCCGTGTGTCTGGAGCAGAGGGAGCGAGGGGGAGAGAGGGAGGAGGGGAGGGCAGGGAAGGGACAGGGCAGGCTGTGCGTGGCCTTGTGGGCTGCAGGAAGGACTGGGGTTTTAATTTTGGGACATCTTTGGAGAGTTTTTTTTTTTTTTAAGTGTAGTTGATTTACAGTGTTGTGTTAGTTTCAGGTGTACAGCGAAGTGGTTTGGTTTTATATATATATGTATTCTTTTTCAGATTCTTTTTAAAAATATTTCTTAAAATTTATTAATTATATTATTTATTTATTTATGGCTGCATTGGGTATTTGTTGCTGCGAGCAGGTTTTTCTCTAGTTGCGGTGAGCAGGGGCTAATCTTCCTTGTGGTTCGCGTGCTTCTCATTGCGGAGCACGGGCTCTAGGCACGTGGGCTTCAGTAGTTGTGGCACGCGGACTTCAGTAGTTGTGGCTTGTGGCTCTGTTGCCCCGCGGCATGTGGGATCTTCCCGTACCAGGGCTCGAACCCGTGTCCCCTGCATTGGCAGGCGGCTTCTTTACCACTGTGCCACGAGGGAAGTCCCTTTTTTCAGATGCTTTTCCATTTCAGATTATTACAAGGTATTGAATATAGTTTCCTATGCTCTACAGTGGGTCCTTGTTGTTTATCTCTTTTATATGTGGTAGTGTGTATCTGTTAATCCCAAAGTCCTAATTTATGCCACCCTCTTCCCCTTTGGTGACCATAAGTATGTTTCCTATGTCTGTGAGTCTATTTCTGTTTTGTAAATAAGTTCGTTTGTATCATTTATTTTACATTCCACATCTAAGTGATATCATATGATATTTATTTTTCTCTGTCTGACTCACTTCACTTAGTATGATAATCTCTAGGTCCATCCATGTTGCTGCAAATGGCATTATTTCATTCTGTTTTTTATGGCTGAATAGTATTCTGTTGTGTGTGTGTGTGTATATATATATATATATATATATATACACACACACACCAGAATATATATATATATATATACACAACATATCTTTATCCATTCATCTGTTGATGGACATTTAAGTTGCTTCCATGTCCTGGCTATTGTAACTGGTGCTTCTGTGAACATTGGGGTGTATGTATCTTTTCGAATTAGAGTTTTCTCCAGATATATGCCCAGTAGTGGGATTGCTGGATCATAGGGTAGCTCTATTTTTAGTTTTTTGCGGAGCCTGCATACTGTTCTCCATAGTGGCTGCACCAATTTACATTCCCACCAACAGTGTAGGAGGGTTCCCTTCTCTTCACACCCTCTCCAGCATTTATTGTTTGTAGGTGCTTTTTTTTTTTTTTTTTTTTTTTTTTTTGCGGTACGCAGGCCTCTCACTGCCGCGGCCTCTCCTGTTGCGGAGCACAGGCTCCGGATGCACAGGCTCAGCGGCCATGGCTCACGGGCCCAGCCGCTCCGCGGCACGTGGGATCTTCCCGGACGGGGGCACGAACCCGTGTCCCCTGCATCGGCAGGGGGACTCTCAACCACTGCGCCACCAGGGAAGCCCTGTTTGTAGGCTTTTTGATGATGGCCATTCCGACCTGTGTGAGGTAATACCTCCTTGTGGTTTTGATGGAGAGTTTTAGGCAGGGTTGACATGATGCCCATAGAGCACTTGGCCCAAATGCATCCATATCCTTCGAAATATTTTGGACAGTATGTGCACATGGCAAGTATGACAAAGTGTTGCTGTTGATATAACACAATGATTGCTACTTCTATTTCATAAGTTACAAACTTAAAGCTGTGCTGAGCGCAGTGCCTAGCACGTAGTATTATCAAAGTGTTCTTTCTTGTTGCTCTTATTATTCATGATTGTATACTTAAACATTCCAAGGACAGCCCTGTAAATGCCAAGTAAGCACCGTATAGAACTGTGCGCTACTTTTAGTGTTTTTCCTGCTGTTATCAGTGGGAGGAGCCCGTGACACCTGGGGGCCTGGTCTGTCCTGCCTAAAGCTTCGCCGTCACCTACCCAGAAAGCAGGGGCTACGGGCCCGGTGGACTCAGTTTACCGGGCCAGACTGGGCGCCGGGATGCGGGATGTGGGATTCAGGATGTGCCAAGTGCGATGTGGGATGCGTGATTCGGGGTGCGCGATGAGCGCGGAGGCGGGATACGGGATGCTGGATGGGCGATGCGCGCGGGGGGCGCCGCCTCGGCGAGGCGCGCTCCGGCCGCCAGGGGCCGCTGCGGAGCCGCCCTTTTGTGGTCCTGATGCTGGAGCGAGCGGGCGCGCGGAGGAGGGAGGAGGGCGCGGGGACGGGGCGGGAGAGAGGCGGGAGGCGGCGTCCGTCGCTCCAGCTGCGAGTCCGCCCGCCGCCCGCCGCCGCCGCCGGCTCGGTCCCGCGCCCGCCGCCCGCCTTCGCCCGCCATGGCCCGCCTAACGGAGAGCGAGGCGCGCCGGCAGCAGCAGCAGCTCCTGCAGCCGCGGCCCTCGCCAGTGGGCAGCAGCGGGCCCGAGCCCCCCGGGGGGCAGCCCGACGGCATGAAGGACCTGGACGCCATCAAGCTCTTCGTGGGCCAGATCCCGCGCAACCTGGACGAGAAGGACCTCAAGCCGCTCTTCGAGCAGTTCGGCCGCATCTATGAGCTCACGGTGCTCAAAGACCCCTACACGGGCATGCACAAAGGTGGGCACTCGGCCCCCTCCCTCCCCTCCCCTCTCCTCCCTCGGCCTCCCCACCCCACCTTCCGGCATCTTCTCCCCCCGCCCCCCCACCAACCCTCCTCTCCTCACCTCCTCCCTCTGCTTGCCTCTGCCACGGCATCATTTCTCCCCCCCCCAAACCCTGTTCCACCCACCCCCTCCTCCCCCCTCTGGGGGTGCAGCTGACAGATCCGAGCTGGCCCCCTCCCCTCCTCCGCCCCCTCTCCCTCCCTCCCCACCTTCCGGCATTCTCTCTCCCTCTCCCTCTCTCTCTCTCCCTCTCTCTCTTCTCTTTCCTTTTCTCTCCTCTCCCATCTCCCTCTACCTCCCATCCTCCCCCCCCCCAGCATCCTTCTCCTTCTCTCTCTCTCTCTCTCTCTCTCTCTCTCCCTCCCTCTCCCTCTCATTCCCTCTAGACCCCCACCCCTTCCTCCCTCCCTCACCCACTCTTTCCTGCCCCTTTGCTCGGGGAGCTGCCTGAACGCTGCCACCCCTCCCTGCCGCCCCCCCTCCCCATTCATTCGGCCTCTCCAGGCCCCGTCGGGGAAGTTTGCACCTCTGGACTCCATTGCTTTGGTCATTTTCACAAAGCCAGGCCGGTGGGGCAGGTCCAGCCGGCCACGGGGGACACGGATGCCCAGGATCCCGGGCTAATCGGTAACTACAAAGAAAGCGGGGTGGGGGGCTGGGGTGCAGGCAGCTAAGCCAGTCAGGGGGAGCACCAGCCTCGGGTGGTTAAAAGGCTACCGTTTGCCCTCCCCCCTGCCCACCCTCTCTGTCTGGAGCAGCATCCCCCCTCCATTTCTCTACGCCCCCCCCCACCCTGAATGCCGCCTCCACCTTTGGCTCAAGTTAAAACTGGCCAAGCCTGTTAGCAGTGTGTTGAAGGCTGAGGCCAAAGACGATGAGCCTGGACCGTCCATCTGGCAGAGCCCAGATCCTGGGGTGGATGAGGAGGCGTGGGCGACCTGTGAGCCCAGCGGGGGAGGCAGGTGGGGTGAGGAGGCCTGCCCGCCTCCCTGCCACCTGATTCTCTGATGGCATGCTGGGAGGGGGTGCCAGGGACTGTGGCCCCAGCCCTGGGCTCTGATCACGGCCCAGTATCTGAATGGGGGTGGCCCTGACAGTTCTTCCGGCAGGGGCTGGGGACTGCGGGTGGGGATGGTACAGGCTTTGTGCTGACACCCCAGGTGAGACCCTGGAGGGGTCTTGGGGATGGATCAGGTCCCATGACCTATTTCAGGCCCCATTCATGCCTGTCCTCCCTTCAGTGTGGCGGGCATGGTAAGCATGAATACGTGTTTGTTGAATGAATGGATGAATGAACGAGTGAATGAATCAATGAATGATGGGTCGGGGCAGGCCACAGGGAGGGTCTGGTGGGTTGGAGCCCAGGCCTGCCACTTCAGCTAGACCCTCCAGCCGGTACCCTGGGGGAGGAAAGCAACTCTTCCCATCCCCCACCTCTTTTCAAATCCAACCATCACCAAAAAAAAAAAAAAGGGCCTGGAAAATCTAACTTCTCCCTGTGGCCTAGGAGGGCAGAGGGCTTGCACTCATCCAGGCTAAGGGGTCCACAGCTGTACGGAGGGCTCTTTCCACAGCCCTCACCCCCTGGTGTGTCCGAAGGGCCCTTTTCTAGAAAGATTCTGGTGGGGTGGGGGAGTGTCCACGTGGTCCCCCCCAAATGTTGAATTGAAAGGCTGTCAGTGAGCTCTGGGTCAGGGAGACAGATGGGGTACCGGGAGAAGGAGACACCTGGTGGCCCTCCCCTCGTTTCTCATTTTTAAATCTCCCCTGGAGACCCCTGCCGCCCCCGCAGCGTGGGAAGGTGAGGGAGAAACTGTGGCTGGATTTTCACCTGGTCAGAGCCTCAGTTTACCTGCTGTTAACAGAGCAGACTCTCATGAATGTGGGTGGGATTATTTTTTTATGGCCGGAGAATGTTGGGATCGGGGGCATCTCAGGGTGTTTCCCATTTGCGATCTTTCCTTGGAGGGTGAAAATTAGGAAGCTGGGTGTCCATGATACCTGGTCCTCAATGTCCACTTTGCAGGAGACTTGGGTCGGGCTGAGCCCTGGATGCAGGGCCTGGGGGGTATGGGGGTGGGGGTCTTCCCCTTCTATCCCCTCCCCCAATAGCATCAGGACCCGAATGGTTCCCCCTCCTGATCCCACCTTTGCTGGGCCTGGCAGGACCTTACCTGTGGGGGGGAGCTGGGGGGAGCTGAAGGCCAGCAGCTGGGATCGAGGCCTGTTTGTGGGGCTCAGCTGTGTGACCTCTGTCTGGCCAGTGGCTGCCCCTCTCTGGGCCTCAGCCAAAGGGAAGTGGAAGGATGACTGGGAGGTTGTGGTGTGGGGATGAGCTCCAGGCCCCTCCTGCCAACATGTCTCTGGTTTCGTTTCTGGGGAGCCTACAGGGTGCAGGGTGCCTGCTGGGGGTGCTGGCTGAGAGCCATGGGGTGGGAGTGTGGACGCCGGGTTGTGGAGAGAAATCCCCTGAGAGCTTTCTGGGCCGCCGGAGGCTGGGCACCAGGGGAGCTGAAAGGGCCGGGGTGGGGTGAAGTGAAAACACCCATTGTGGTCCCCGTGACCCCAGCACCCAGTGGGAGAAGGACCATCCAGTATCGCATTATTCTTACGATCACCATCACACCCTTAATTTTCACATTTGGGGGCCTGTTTTGATGCCCAGTGAAGGGATCATCACTCCCATGGGCTTGTGAGCACCTGTGCATTTCATCCAGAAGGGAAAGTGAGGCTGGAGGGGCAAATACTTGGTCCCAAGGACCGACCAGAGCTGCCCCCCAGCTGTCACCCACCTGTCTCCCTCCCAGGCCAGAGGAAGCAGAAGTATATCTGTGTGATGAAGGAGCGACAGTGTTCCCCAAGCTGAGGATGAGGACCACCCCACACCGCGGTGGGGGGGGAGGGGAGGGGGCGGGGCTGTGACATCTGACAGCCATCGCCAAGGGTGGAGGGTAGGGGCACCTCATTTTCTACGGGCCCGTGCTGGGACCAGGAGAAAGGCAGGGAGTCCAGCCGGGTCCTTGGGCTCTGGGGATGGGGCAGGGTTAAGGGGAGAAGGCAGGGCGGGAAGTGAAGATTCCTCAGGAACAGGGCAGGCCCCTGGGTGCTGGCGTGTTTTGTTTTTAAGAGAGAGAGATGAAGACAGAGGTGGAGAGACACAGCAAGAGCAGAGAAGGAGAGAGATACACCGAGATGGAGAGAGGGAGAGACCCAGGGAGCCGCCCCCAGACCCCCCCCCCTCCACAGGAAGAGGCAGAGAGAGGGCGGGAGTGGGGCAGAGCTGGAGAAGGGGGGCAGGGAGACCACGAGACCTTCCCCCCGCCCAGATCGGTGCCCCATTCAGAGAAAGGAGGCCTCCCCCGGCGCTCCCAGCCCAGCCCGGGGCTCAGGCCAGGCACTGGGGGGGCTCCCACTGGCCAGAGGTCTCCCAGTGGCCAGTGTCCAGTCATCACCCCCTCCAGTCACCTGCTGGGGGACAGGCCCCCTCTGGGACCCTCCCTCCGAAGGCGCTGGGTGCACGTGGGGTCCCCCGAAGTGCCTGGTGTGGCTCGGGCCGTCCCTCTCCCGATCGGGCTGAATATTAATACCCAACCTGCCCGGGGCAGGCGCCTGCCAGAGGGCTCGTCCGCTGCCGCGCGGCCCCCATTTATGGTAATCACATATATATTTGCATGTTAATGACAATATTTGTCTTAAAGCGGAGGTTGTGAGGGGGGCCGGTGCAGGTGGAGGGGGCGGGTCGGGGCCTACGGTTTCCATGGGAGCACCAGCTGCTCGGCTGGCGGCTGGGGGGAGGCTGGAGCACGCCGCGATTGAGGCGTGAGATTCCGAGTGTGACGTGCCAGCCCCAGGGAGACGGCGGGCTGGGCGGCCGGCAGGCGCTGCCTGGCGGGGGGGATGGAGGGAAGGGACAGCGGCGGGGGGCCTGGGGAGAGCCACCAGGGCTGGCTGTGCGGCTTCGAGCCAGGCACACCCCCCTCAGTGCCTCAGTTTCCCATGATGATGGGTTTAACAGGCTTTTCCGAGGGTGACTGTGACATCGTTTCTGCCTTCCTTCAGGCTGAGGGCATTGATTGAGCGCCTGCTGTGTGCCGGCGTTGGTGCAGGGCTGAGATTCCGAGCAAATAGGAATCCCTATGTGGCACAATGGAGTCAACAAGCCGTAAATCCATCTACCCCTATGGCCAACATTCATGAGCACCTGCTGTGTCCCAGGCCCCGTCCTAGACCCGGGATACAGTGTTGGGCAAACAGATAAAAATCCTCTCCCAGACTCCTCCCACCCCCAGATCCCACATGGTGGGGGACACAGTGAGGAACCAGGAGGTTACAAGGCACTGATGTCAGGGCTGCGATGGTGGAAACACATCAGCGGGGACAACCCAGAGGAGGCCGCAGCCTCCTCAGTGCTGTTATCTATAGAGTTGGGAGGCCAGCGGGACCTCCCATCTCGGAGAGGGTTGGGGGATGTGAGGACCGGAATGGTGGTTAAAGCTCTTGACACAGGGCTGGGCACAGAGCCATGCTTATTATACGAGTAAGCTGAGACCTGAAGGGTGGGGAAGATCTGTTGACGGGGAAGGGTGTTCCTGGTAGAGTATGTGCAAAGGCCCAGAGCAATGCTGATGCTGACTCTGGGAAAGTTCAAGCAGGGGAAAGACAGAGTTTTTGCCCTGGTGGGAAAACAGCAAAGAGTCCTGGGAGCCCCAGGGTCCCCTTCTGATGTGGGGCATATCTGGCAGGGCTTCTCTGAGAAATCCTGGCATGGGGGGGTGGACCCACGAGCTATCTCTGAAATAGGCCGGTGACTCTCTTTCACCCCTGATGTTGGCAGATGAGACCCTCTCCATTAGGAGCACTCAGTAGGACCACACTCACTAATTTAGCCAACACTTCCTGAAACCTTTTGGGGCCTTGCCTTGTACTAGGCAAGAGAGATCTGAGACCCCTCTGACTGGTAGACAGAGCTAGACATTGGCACCTATAGCTGGAATGGTCAGGGTTGTATGAAAGGGAGGGGATGCAGGGTTGAGGGAACTGGATAGGAAGTTGAAGGCTCTGCCTGGGGACTCTGGCTGCATGGCAGAGGGGCATTAGAAGTGGGGTTTTGAAGGATGAATAGGAGCTTGCCAGGTGGAGAAAGCGTTTCATGTATTTATTCACAGAGCACTTTTTTTGTTCTGGGCCCTTTTATGGGTGTGAAAAAAAGCAGTGAGTCAGCTAGGTGGATGTCTCTGTCCTCCTGGATGTGGACAGAGGGAACTGGGTTTGCAAAGGCCTGGAGGAGTGAAGGAGCACAGATGGAGTAGAGGAGGAATTAGGTGAGGCATGGGAGGTGAGGCCAGAGAGTTGGCATGGGCTGGACCCTGAAGAGCCTCTTATGCTGGACTGAGCTTGGACTCCTTCCTGAGGACACTGGGGAGCCATGGAAGAATATGGAGCAGGGGAGGATCTCAGACCTGCATGAAAAGGGAGCTTCATGTCCTGTTAACTGTCATGACCACCATTGGCCTCTTTCCAGCCTCCCAGCCTTGTTCAGTATATGCACATTTCCTACACACCAGGATGGGTACAACAGAAGCTTCCCCTTGGGGCGAGGCTCACACTGCGGGACAAGAGGGTCACAAAGAAGCAGACATGTGCTCAGGTCGCAGTGGTTCTTAGAAAACCAGGTTCCCCTCCCCCACATGGATAGGTGAGGAATTGGGACTCAGAGACAGGCAACACCCAGACTCAAGTCACACAGCAGTATAGCTAGGTGTCACACCTCCCAACCTGAGACTTGACCCACTTTGGAAGAGAAATAAAGGAGTCAGAGAAAGAGATGTGATTGTGGAGACATAGACTCAGGATGAAAGCCATCCAGGGATGCTGGCTGTCCTTGTCCAGGGCCAGAGGGAGGGGCTGCTAGGTTTGGAAGACACTGACCTAGCAATAGCTCTGTTGGTCTGGGGTCACGGTCATCATCACTGACATGTAAGCTCTGTGACGGCAGGGACTGTGTCTTGTTCACCATTTTGAAGTGGATCATGTGGATGAACAAGGGCCTAAGGGAATGAGAGGATGGGAAGGTAAGGGAGTGGTTGGATTGGGGGGGAGGGCTGGTCAACAGGTGGATAGATGGATACGTGAGTAGATAGTTCTAGGTATGAATGGACGGATGGGTGACAGTGACTTGGCTGTATGAGTGCATTGCTGGATGAAAGAGTGGGTAGACAGATGAAAGGCTGAATGGATTGATGGATGGATGGGTGGGTGGGTGGGTGGGTAAATAGATGGATGAATAGATGGATGGATGGATGGATGAATGGACGGAGGAATACATGGGTAGAGGGGTGGATGGATGGGTGAGTGGATGGATAGAGGGACGGATGGCTGGCTGGCTGGGTTGGTGGACACCCCTCCAACATTTACCACCTTCCTCCCCACCTGAATGGGAATGACCATCAGCTTTGCAGCCGGACAGGCTTGGTTCCTGTTCCTGGCTCTGCTTTTTATTTCTGTGTGATCTTGGACAAACCACCTTATCTTTTTTCTTAGCCTTAGCGTCCTCATTTGTAAAAGAGAAAGAATATCAATAGTTGTCTTACAGAGTAGTTGTAAAAATTAGAATTAGTTTATAGAATGTGGTTAATGCAATCACTGTTAGTAGTGTCTTGCGTATACTTGGTGTCAGTAAATGGTTGGGTAGCCAGATAGTCAACAACTGTCTGTCAGGTCTCTGGGATGTGCCGGAGCTAGGCTCTGGGGGACACAAAGCAATCTGGGGGGAGGAGGGATTGACAATAAGTGAGCAAACAGATGAATAAGATTTGGGTAGGAGAGAGTCGCTCTGGAGGCAGTAAAATGAGATGTGTGTTGGAGGGTGACAGCTGACGTTGAGTGACTGAAGATGTCAGGAGGTGATATTTGGGATGAGACCTGCATCACAGATGAGAAAGCTGTTGTTCTAAACCCAAAGGAAAGGCATTCCAGGAAGAGGACATGGCATGTGCAAAGGCCCTGAGGTCAGAATTAGTTTGCTGTGTTGGGAGAATAGTGGCCTGTGTGTCTCAGGGCCCAAAAATCTGGAGGTAGTGAGCACAGCATGTGCAAAGGCCCTGGGGCAGGATGGGGTCCGGTGTATTGGACGAACATCGGAGATTTCTGCCACCACGGTTGAGCCCAGCTCCTCTGAGGGGCTCCTGAGAGATGGCGGGTTGCCTGCAGATGTCATGTAGGGTAGATTGTGACCTCCCCTAACTGTCCTCCTACTTCTCCCAGCAGCCTTTAAGGGTGGAGTCTTCATTTCTGAGAGGTGGGGAGGGGGCACTCATTATGTCCTTGTCCCTGACCCTCTGCTAGGAGGAGGGACCCAAGGAGGCATTCCCACCACAACTAGGGGTCTCCTGAGCAACCTTATGGGGAAAGGCAGGCTCAGAGAGGGGAGGGCACCACCCCAAGGACACACAGCACGTTCATCATAGCAATGTCTATATTGGAAGGGCTTTGGTGTCATCTAGAGCTACCCCAAGTGGGTGGGTAGGGCTGCAAGGTCATTTCTTCACCTGCCTACCCACCCCCTCTCTCAACTGTTTTTTTTTTTTTTTGTCCCTATTATGTGCCACCTTTGAGTGAACTAGACCTCCTGTGCCCACGAGGAGCACAATGTGCTGTGAGAAAGTTGTCAGCACAGCTGAGTGGTCCTAAGGGTGGTGATTTGTGGTGATTTAAAAAGTCAAATCGTCATCTCTTGGTGGGGGGAGGTGAGGAGGAAGGGGTCCAGTGAGGTGCGTCTCACCCAGAGCGATCCTGCCCCCTGGGGGACACTGGGCGTTGTCTGGGGACATCTGTGGTTGTCATGAGTGGGGGGGGGGGTCCTGGCTTTGGCTGGTGACCAGGGAGGCTGCTCCACACCCTACAGCACCCAGGATGGCCCCCACAGAGGATGACCCGGCCCCGATGGCAGCAGTGCCGAGGGGGGGACCCCGATCTAGGATCACACCAACATTCTAGCCTGAGCGGTTAGTGGTCAGCGTGGTGTCATGTAGACAAGCCCTCAGGGTGCTCAGGATAGAACCATGGAGTCACCCTCCCTCTCCCCACCTCACATCCTCGCTCACTCTGCTCCAGACACACGGGCCTCCTCGCTGTTCTCCAACACGCCAGGCCCGGTCCTGCCCCAGGGCCTTTGCATGGGTTGTGCCCTCTGCCTGGACCACACTTCCCCCAAATAATCACATGCCTCCTCCTTCATCCTCTGCAAACGTCACCTTCTCAGTGAAGCCATCCTACAGACATGATTTATAATCTCAGCCACTCTCCAGCACTCCAAACCCTTCTTCCCTGCTTTCCCCCTTTTTTCCTGTGAAAATGAGAACTTCTGATGTACCATAGATTTTACTTTTTATTTTAGTGGTTTTTCTCTCCTCCCAATAGACTAGAAGCCCTATTAAGATGGGATATTTCTGCCTTTTGTGTTCACTGATAGGTCTCGAGTGCTTAGAAAAGTACCTGAAACACAGCAGGTGGGTGGGTGGATTCACGGATGTATGTATGGATGGATGGATAACTTGATGTGTGGATGGATGAATGGGTAAATGAATGAATGATGGATGGATGAATAAAGTACTGGATGATAAATAAATGGATAACAGATGGATGGATGGATGGATGGATATGAGGATGGACAGGTGAATGAGAGCATAAATGAATGGATAATGGATGTATGTATGTATGTATGGATGGATGGATGGATGGATGGACAGGTGGATGAATGGATGGATGGATGGATGGATGGGTGAGTGCACGGATGGGGGAATCACTGGTGCAGCGATGGCGACTAAATCCGTGGGAGGAGTCAACATGGCCGTAGGCAGGAAGTCGGGGGTCCAGATGAGCCCTGAGAAGCCCCAGTGTGTAAGGTGGGGGCAGAGGAGGAGGGAGCAACAGAGGCTAAGGAGCGGCAGCCCAGAGACGGTGTGCCCGATGGAGTGTGAGCCCTGGGTCCTAGTCTTGCCCTCTTGGACAGGAAGCAATGAGTTTATAAGCAGAGGGAGGGGCCCATCAGCCCCGCTATTCTCAGCAAAGTGGGGGATGGCTTCAGGATGAGAGGATGGACAAGGAGGTGGAGAGGGTGACCGGGGACAGGGGGTGGTGGAGAGGTGGTGCCACAGCAGAAGGGAATGTCTCCTATAATCTTTAGTGGACGGTATTCTTATTTTATGGATGAGAAAGTGGAGGCTCAGAGAGGTAAAGTGGCTGGCCCTAGATCACACAGCAGAAGGGCATCGGGCAGGGTTAATTCCCCGTCTTTAGTCCCTTGATTAGCACTGAATTGAAAGATCTTGAGCCTGGGGTGCCGCTGTGCGGTGGGTGGGGATCAGAGGGGTTTGAGACGAGGACTTTGCACAATCGGTCATGGATGGTGTCCTGGCTGGGGAGGGGAGGAGATGTTGGTGATCAGAGAGAAATGAAAAAGGCTGTCTCTCCTGCTTTTGTTTCCCCAGCACAGCTGGTACATGACAGGTGCTCAGGAAATATTGACTGACCTGATGCTGGGCATGGGGGGGCGGGGGGAGGGAGAAAAATGAATCAAGTGTAGTCACCGCCCTCCAGGAGGTGGTCTTGATATTAGCAGGTCAGTTTGGAAACAAAGTCATTCAGTCAGTATTTATTGAGCACCTACTCTGTTCCTGGCACTATGTAAGTTCTGGGGACCCCAAACTGAACAAAACACAAACTCCCTCCATCCTCTTGGAAGTGGCATTTCAGTGGGGGAGACAGAAAAAAAAAGTCTGTGCCATTTGAGACGGTGACAAAGGCACAGGAAAAAATAGAACAGGGTGGGGGGTGGTTGAGGAATGTTTTTGTTTTTTTTCTGGTTGCATTGGGTCTTCCTTGCTGCACGCGGGCTTTCTCTAGTTCCATCCAGCCAGGGCTACTCACTGCGGTGGCTTCTCTTGTTGCAGAGCATGGGTTCTAGGCGCGTGGGCTCAGTAGTTGTGCCTCGCGGGCTCTAGAGCACAAGCTCGGTAGTTGTGGTGTATGCGCTTAGTAGCTCCGCGGTATGTGGGATCTTTCCACACCAGGGAATCAAACTCATGTCCCCTGCACTGGCAGGCAGATTCTTAACCACTGTGCCACCAGGGAAGTCCCAGGACTGTCGTTTTAAACAGGGTGCTCCATGGAGGTTTCACTGAGGGGGTGACATTTGAGCCAAGACCTGAAGGAAGTGAGAGGGTGAACTGTGCAGAGATCTGGGGGAAATACATCCCAGAACAGCTTGTGCAAAGGCCCTGGGGCAGGACGGGGCCTGGTGTGTTGGAGGAACAGCCGGGAGGCCCGTGTGTCTGGAGCAGAGTGAGTAAGGGGGAGAGGAGGGGGGAGGGCAGGGAGGGGAAGGGGGAGGTCGTTCAGGGCCTCGTGGGCCACGGGGAGGACTTGGGCTTTTACCCCAGGGAGGTGGGAGCTCTGGAGGGTTGTGGAGGGGCGGGGCCTGGCTCAGGTGTCACAGGCGCCCCCTTGTGGCTGCTCTGGGGAGGACAGACTGTGGGCGCCAGGGCGTAGCTGGGGACCAGGGGGTAGGGGACTGAGTTGGTCCAGGTGCGGCTGGACCAGGATGGAGACCAGGAACAGTGGCCAAATTCTTACTGAGCACGTGCTGTGTGCTGGGCCCGATGCTGGACACTGGGAACACATAAGTGACTGGGAAACTACCTGTCTCCACCCCCCTGACCCAGCATCAGCTGGGGCTGGGGAGGCTTCCCTGAGGAGCAGTGGCTCAGTTGCGACCTTCAGGTTGAGGAGAAATGAGCCAGGCAAAGATAAGGGTGAGGGTGTGTGAACCAAGAAAATGGCAAGTTCAAAGGTAGTCAGCGAGGGACTTCCCTGGCGGTCCAATGGTTAAGACTCCGTGCTCCCAATGCAGGGGGACCAGGTTCGATCCCTGGTCAGGGAACTAGATCCTGCATGCTGCAACTAAAAGATCCCGCATGCCTCAACTAAGACCCGGCACAGCCAAATAAATAAATATTAAAAGAAACAAAAACAAAGGCAGTCATTGAGATGCCAGGCGTGGGGTGTGTCCAGGGTCAGGGTGCAGCCAGGGACACGACCAGTGTCCATCAGGGTCAGTCCCCAGACCTACCAAGCTGCCTGGGAAGTGACAAAAATCCCAGACTTATGCATGAACATAAGGACTATGAATAGTAAAAAGGAAAAAAAAAATGTTTTTCTTTTCATTTTTTTTTTCTTTTTGCTGTACGCGGGCCTCTCCCGTCGTGGAGCAAAGGCTCCGGACGCGCAGGCTCAGCGGCCATGGCTCACGGGCCCAGCCGCTCCACGGCATGTGGGATCTTCCCGGACCGGGGCACGAACCCGCGTCCCCTGCATCGGCAGGCGGACTCTCAACCACTGCGCCACCAGGGAAGCCCCTCTTTTCATTTTTAAAACAGTTTTTTTAGTTCATTAGATCAATGTAACAAGCTCCAGCGACTTAAGTCGTTCCCCAAGGCTCTGAACTTTTCTGGAACTCAGAAGCCCTTTACCCACCCCCAGTTTGGGTTTAGCACCAGGGGTTGTTTCTGACTTGCTGTATGACCTCAGGAAAGCTGCTCAGCATCTCTGAGCCTGGGTTAACTCCTCTGTAACATGGGGATAAAAATAGTGTGAGAGGGCTTCCCTGGTGGTGCAGTGGTTAAGAGTCCGCCTGCCGACGCAGGGGACACGGTTGCGTGCCCCGGTCCAGGAGGATCCCACATGCCGCAGAGCGGCTGGACCCGTGAGCCATGGCCGCTGAGCCTGCGCGTCCGGAGTCTGTGCTCCGCAACGGGAGAGGCCACAACAGTGAGAGGCCCGCGTACCGGGAAAAAAAAAAAAAAAAAAATATATATATATATATATATATGTATATATATATATATGGTGTGAGAATCCAGGGATGGCAGGGAGAGCAGCTGCATGAGGGCTTGGCTCCATTCACATGGCTGGTACCACTTGGGGGATTTTTAGTCAGTCCTGCGGGGGTCCTTCCCATGAAGACCCCCAAACCCTCAGATCCAGCAGGGCCCAAACCGGGTTCCACCTCTTCCTTCCAAACTGCTGCTGCTCCTGGGTCCCCATCGGTACCAGTTTCCTGCGGGTAGCCATTCCAAACGATCACAGGTTCTCTCTCAGTCCTGGAGGTCAGAAGTCTGAGATCAAGGCTGTGCTCCCTCTGGAGGCTCCAGGGGAGGGTCCCTCCTGCCTCTTCCAGCTTCTGGGGGCTCCAGGCGTCCCTAGGCTTGTGGCTGCATCCGTCCAGTGTCTGCCTCCATATTCCCCTGTCTTCTGTCTGTGTCTCCTCTTCTGTCTTGTATAAGGACACTTGGCATTGGATTTGGGACCCACATGTTGTCCAGGATGATCTCATGTCAAGATCCTTACATCTGCAAAGACCCTTTTTCCAAATAAGGTCCCATTCCCAGGTTCCTGGAGTGGATGGATCTTTTCTGGGAGGACCAGCATTCAGTGCGCAGGGATGCTTCTCATCTTCTGGGCTTCCCTAGCCCTGTGTCCCCACCTCTGCCCCAGGCTGACAACACACAGGGGTGTGTCTATCTCTGCCTCTACCCAGCCTGGAGCCTTAGCATCACCCATTAGTCAAAGCATTGTCTCCAGAACCCCAGCTGAGCAGAGGCCTGTTGCCATGGAGGGACAATGGCCACCTCTGCCCCCTTCCTCAGAGAGGAGCATCCCCAGGGCTGGGGGAGGAGCCCTGTGTCATGTGTCATGCAGGTATGGGCTTAAGTCCTAGCCCTGTCCTATCTGTGGGTGACCTGGGCCACTGGGAACCTCAGTCTCCTCACCTGTAAGGTGGACACTCTTCTCCCTACCATCGTAGGCTCTGTGGGGTCGGCCTGGGTCTCCATGTTTGGGAGGCCTGTATTAATGGTTCAGTTTATCTGTGCATCAAACAGTTGGTGTCTAGACTAGATTGTAGGTGGCCCACAATGGTCTTTTCATGGATGCTCTTAAGGCCACGTTTGTCTTAAAATACTAAAGGTGTGGAGTGAGTTCAGGGAAGATGGCAGAATTGGGTGCCTCTGCCACTCCACACCCCAGGGACAAAAGCCCCAAAAGTGCAGTGGATGGGAGTGAAGCCCATGACATCAGATACCCCTGGCTCCAAATTCCAGCTCCACCCCTTACCTGCTGTGCAATCATAGGCAAGTCACTTTGTCTCTCTGAACCTCAATTCCTCCATACAATGCATAACACCTCCCTCATAGGATTCCTGCAGAGGAGAGAGGGGCGTGGAGCCAGGTACCCAGGACAGCGAACGCCCTAAGTGTTCAATGATTTGGCTGTTATTGCTACTACTGTTATAAGAGGGGAAATATTGTGGTGCAGAAGGGCTGGGACTGGAGTTAGACTTCCAGGGTTTGAATTCCACGTCTGGGACCCGTCGCTGTGTGACAGCTCAATGTCTGGTGTTTCCGTGTCCCCGTCTTAAAATGGGGAGAAAACAGATACAATAGTGCCATTCTCTTGGGCTAGGCTGAGGGTTTGAAGGGTTCATATGGGTGATGTCTCTATAAGATGCTTGGCACTCAGTGAACTTCAACTATTACTGTCATTATTACAACTTCAAGTCATGAAATTCCAAAAGCTGTGATCTTGGAGCAGAGAGCAGAGGATCTCGTCAAGAGGAGGGACCCTCAGGATTTCCCAGTAAAGAAGGGGATCTGCTGCTTGCTTGCCTCCAGGGACAGGGCACTGCCTCCCTCCAAAGAGAGCCATGATGAGGTGGATCTAGTTGTTAGACAATTTTCATATATTGAGGAAATCTCTTGTTTCCCAAGGATCCCCCCATTGGTCCCTATTCCACCTGGGGTGTCGAGAGGTCAGCTCTTGTCCAGGCTTTGAAAAATGGGAGTGGGTGTGAAGGGAACCATGGGGTTGTCAAGTACTGAGCATTCTGGGTTATTGGTTCTTGGAGGTGGGGCTGCCCTATTGACCTGCCCCGCCTCTACAGAACCCCAGGGCTTGGCCAGCGCGGGGCTTGGAGTGTGTTTTGCTGAACACCTGGTCCCACCCTCTTGTCATTGACGAGGCTGGTGTATAGGGTGAGGGTAGCCAGGGCTGGAATCTGCTGAGAGGCTCACCCATTGTGGGCACTGGCTGGGCTGAGATTTCCCTGGGAGGGTCCCTCTAGGACTAGGATGCAGCAAACCAGACCCCCTAAATTGAAATGGGGTCCATGGCCTCTTCAACATTTGATCCAGCAGCACATTCTGTCAGAAAGGTGGTACTATTTTAAGGTTCCTTACAGGGAAAGTTAAGGCAGAGGCCTGTGACCCTCCACATAGGCCTGGGGGGCCTATTTCCCTCATAGGCTCTGGGGGAAATTTTTAGAAAAGATGCAAACTCAAGGCAGTGTATCCTAGTGGTTAGCACACAGTTCGAGGCGCCTGACTGCCTGGGATGTTCCACTGTGTGACCTTGGGCAAGTCACTTTTGCTCTCTGTACCTCAAGCCCTCATCTGTAAAACGAGGACAATGCCAACAGCTCCTTTGTGGGGTTATTGTGAGGATTAAATGAGTCAGTATTGAGTATAAGCTTATTAGCAATAAAAACTAAGGAGCTTAAGGCTTCCCTGGTGGCGCAGTGGTTGAGAGTCCGCCTGCCGATGCAGGGGACGCAGGTTCGTGACCCGGTCCGGGAAGATCCCACATGCCGCGGAGCGGCTGGGCCCGTGAGCCATGGCCGCTGAGCCTGCGCGTCCCTGTGCTCCACAACGGGAGAGGCCACAACGGTGAGAGGCCCGCGTACCGCAAAAAACAAAAACAAAACTAAGGAGCTTTATTAACATCATCACTAAAAGTCTGTGTTTGTTGGGAACTGTATTTATTTGTTAAGGCTGCTGAAATAATGTGCTGCAAACCAGGTGGCTTAAAAAAACAGAATTGTAATCTCTCCTAGTCCAACAGGCCAGAAGTCTGAGATCAAGGTGTCAGCAGGGCTGGCTTCTTTTTTTTTTCTTTTTTTTTTTTTTGGCCGCGCTGTGTGGCATGTGGGATCTTAGTTCCCCGACCAGGGATCAAACCCGTGCCCCCTGCATTGAGAGCGCGGAATCTTAACCACTGGACCGCCAGGGAAGCCCCAGGGGCTGGCTCCTTCTGAGACCATTAGGGAGAATCTGATGCAGGTCTTCCAGCTTCTGGTGGTGCTGGCAGTCCTTACCATTCTTTGGCTTGTCATACATCCCCCAGATTTCTGCCTTCATGTTCACATGGCGTACTCCCTGTGTGCATGTCTCTGTGTTCAAGTCTTCCCCTTTTATAAGGGTACCAGTCTCATATTGGATTAGGGTCCACCCTACTTTACTATGACCTCACCTCAACTAATTGCATCTGCAACGACCCTATTTCCAAATAAGTTCACATTCTGAGGTCCTGTTGGTTAGGAGAACAACATATGAGCTTGCGGGAGGAGGGAAACAGTTCAACCCTAATAGAACCTGAAATTCGAGGCTCTATTATCCAGAAACTGGTGAACATTGACACGTTTTCACCAATTAGAAAAGAGAAGCTAAGAGGCCGAGAAGAGATAGGGCCAAGAAAACAGGGAAACATTTCAGTACCAGGGACAGCGGCTCGCGTGTTTGTTTTGGTTTTTTCTCTCGCTGCAAACCTTCCAGACCCAGAGGCTGACGGAAGGTTATTCAGGGGTCTCACCTACCCTTCCTTCTAGGGCCAGCACACTCCATCTTCTGCATATAGGGCTCCACAGGCAAGAAAGGACCCAAGGAGAAAGGGCTTTGCCCCTATTTTACATCTCCCTGCAGCCCAATTTCTTGCCAATCATGCCTAATTTCTCTCAGTCTTTATGGCCGATTTTCGTAGTGCTTCTCCTTTCCCTGAAGACCTTGGGAGATTCTATTCAGAAAATAGAAACACCAAAAAAAAAAAAAAGTGGAAAGATGAGGCATGTATTGGAAGAAGACATGGGCATCAAATATAATCAAAAAAGAATAAGCACACAAAATTTATAAAGAGGGGATGTTTGTAATATATCCCAATTACAAGTTTTTATTCTGGTAAAATTACATAACAAAATTTACCAACTTAACCATTTTTAAGTGCACAGCTCAGTGGCATTAAGCACATTCACATTGTTGTGCAACCATCCCCACCATCACCTCCAGAACTTTCTCATCTTCCCAAACTGAAACTCTGTCCCCATTAAACACTGATTCCCCATCCTCCTCCCCCAGCCCCTGGCCCCCACCATCTACTTCCTGTCGCTATGCATCTGACTCCTCTGGGTCCTCCTATGAGTGGAATCATACTGTATTTGTCCTTCTATGTCTGGCTTATTTCACTGAGCATCAGGTCTTCAGGGTTCATCCATGTTGCAGCAGGTGTCAGAATTTCTTTCCTTTGTGGTCCTTTTATAGATGGACCACATTTTGCTTATCCGTTTATCTGTTGATGGATATCTGGGTTGTTTCCACCTTTTGGCTGTTGTGAATAATGCTGCTATGAACACGGGTGTGCAAATATCTCTTCGAGTCCCTGCTTTCAATTCTTTTGAGATATATACCCAGAAGTGGAATTGCTGGATCATATGGTAATTCTATGTTTAACTTTTTTTAGGAGCTGCCAAAGTATTCTCCACAGCGGCCGCACAATTTTACATTCCCAACACATTTAAATGTTTTTTAAATGCTAGAAGCTGTCCTCAGCTCTGCCTGGTGCCCCTTCCCCAGGGCTGCAGGGCACCTCTCAGGCCTGGGGCGGGGACCCCTCCCCATCACCAGGCCCAGCTGGTGGGAGCAGCCGCGTAGTGAGCGCAGCCCCTCAGGATGCGGCTTTAATTAGCTCCAGCCTGGGGCGGAAGTGGTGCCCACGGAGCTGTTCCTAGGGGCTCTGCACAGGGGGTCCTCTTCGGGGAAGGCAGAGAGACCATGGGGAGGGAGCTGGGCATGGAGAACACAGGACTCGACAGCATCAGAGCAGCCAACCATGGTCTCATTTCACAGACAGTGAAACTGAGGTCCATAGGGGTTAGAGAGGCAACCCAGCGCTGGAGCCCGGATCCCTATGTCCATCCCAGGGAACTTGCCTGCATCCTCTAGCCCGCCTCGGGCAAACATCTTTCAAAATATCTTTGATCTCATTGGCCTTTCTCTGGGCGCCTCCCTCTGCTCGCTCCTCTTCTGTGTCTGTCTCTCAACCTTTCTTGTCTCTGTGGCTCTCACGCTTCTCACCCCCCGCCCCCATTCAGGACTTCCTCCAATCACGCCCTCTCTCTAGACTACTTTAGGGCCGGCCCCGCCCCTTGCCTCTCCTGATTGGCCCTGCCCTTTGACGCCACACCCCCACCCTTGTAGCTCCGCTCCCCACCCCTTGGTGGGTCAATCCCACCGCACCCTTGGACCATCCTCTCTGATGGGGGAAACTGAGGCCCACACAGGGGCAGCGTCCCATCCGAGGCCACAAAGCTGGTTAGTGGCAGAGTCACTGTGCTCCTCATTCCAGGGTTGAGGCCTCTTCTGACTCCTTGGGGCTGCTGGTGCCCTCCCCACCCTCCTCCCTGGGGCAGCAGCTCTGCCCCCTCTCCCCTCCCCCACCTCGCCCCGCATTTTAGCATCAGCCACGGATTTAATTAACAGCTGATTCTCCTCTCTGCCTTTCCCTGTCTCACCCTTTGGGAAATGTACGTGTGGGAGGGGAGAGCTGAGCTACTCCTGCCCCACATCCAAAGGGGACTCCAGCCTCCTTTTCTCTTTTTGTTTTTTAAATTGTAGTAAAATACACATAACGTTAAATTTACCACCTTAATCATTTTTCCTTCTTTTCTTTCCTTAAATTTTTTTTATTGTGGTTAAATACACATAACATAAAGTTGACCATTTTAACCATGTTTAAGTGTGCAAGTCAGTGGCATTAAGTACATTCCCACTGTTGTGTAACCATCCCCACCATCACCTCCAGAACTTTCTCATCTCCCCAAACTGAAATTCTGTCCCCATGAAACACTAACTCCCCACCTCCTCCCCCAGCCCCTGGCCCCCACCATCTACTTCCTGTCTCTATGGATGCGACTCCTCTGGGGACCTCGTGTGAGTGGGATCACACAGTATCCTTCTGTGTCTGGTTCTCTCACTGAGCATAACATCCTCCAGGTTCATGTATGTTGTAGCATGTGTCAGAATTTCCTTCCTTTTAATTTATTTATTTGGCTGTGCCGTGCGGCATGTGGGATCCTAATTCCCCAACCAGGGATCGAACCTGTGCCCCTGCAGTGGGAGCACGGAGTTTTAACCACTGGACCGCCAGAGAAGTCCCGTTTCCTTCCTTTATAAAGCTGAGTAATATTCCATTGTACAGGTGGACCACGTTTAGTTTATCCATTCATCAGTCAGTGGACGCTTGGGTTGTTTCTGCCTCTTGGGTATTGTGAATAATACTGCTGTGAACATGGGTATACAGCATCCTTTTCTCCTAACACCCATTTTTGTCTCCCCTCCAGGCTGTGCCTTTCTCACCTACTGTGCCAGGGACTCCGCCATCAAAGCTCAGACTGCCCTGCACGAACAGAAGACCTTGCCCGGGGTGAGTCCTGGGTGCTGTCTGGGAAGGGAGGGAACACACGGAGGAGGTGCTTTCGGCCTGGGGAAGGCTAAGGCCCTTCCTGGGATCAGCTGTGAAGCCCACGTGCTTCTGGACTCAGAAAGAGGCATAAGGAACAGGGAGACAGAAATCACCAGAATGAGCATTTCTTGTGTGCCTACTGCATCCCATGCTGTATACTTCACATCAGGGTTGTTGTGTGGTGTGCAGGCTGCATACTGCACAAGGGCACCTGACTTAGCATGTGAGTGTCATTGGACTGAAACCTGAAGGATGAGGAAATATTGGCAGGGCAGAGGGACAGCCTGTGCAAAGGCCCTGGGGCAGGGCTGGGCCTGGTGTGTTGGAGAAACAGCGAGGAGGCCCATGTGTCTGGAACAGAATGAGCGAGGGGGAGAGAGGGAGGAGGGGAGGTCAGGGAGGTGAGAGAGGCAGATGTGCAGGGCCTGTGGGCCTCAGGGAGGAGCCTAGACCCTACCTGTTTCTCACCATAAAAAGGGAAGGGGTTCTCTTTCCCCTTGTTCTTATGGAGCAAATGAAGCTATGGCCCCTTAATGTAATAGTTCCTCCCCAGGGAAAGCTGGCCCAGGCTCTGTCCCTGCTGGTCTCTCTTATCAGCCCTGTCCTCTTTGGGTGGGCAGGAGGTCCCTGCCCCCAGTAAAGGATGGATGGTCCCCCTGAGCCAGCCAAGCCAGGTCTCCAGTGAGAACTGTGGCACCCCCCATGAGTTCGGGGGTGGGGGTGTCGCCCCTTCCCTCTGGAAATCTCAGGGACCCTTCAGCCTCAAGAAGATTCAGCAGATGCTTTGGTGGCATCATGCCATCACTGCTGGGAGCATGGGCACAGCACGGCTGACAGTGGACAATCTGGGGTTCGCCTGCCAGGGACATGAAGCTGTGGCAAGGGTTTAACTCAACTCTGAACAAGCATCACAATGTTTGGGAGGGGGTGGTCTCAACCTTATCTTGCAGAACAAAGAGCCCCTCTTTGGAAGGTGAAGTGGCAGAGGCAAGAGCATACACTTTGGTGGCCACATCAGTGGGCTCCTCATTTAGCTCCCACCTGTTTTTGCTGTGTGACAGTGAGCCAGTAACTCAACCTCTCTGGTCTTCAGCATCAGAAGAGTATAATGGGATGAAACTGTACAGAAGGTCATGGAGGGATTCACAGAGTAGGTGGCATTTGAGAAGAGACTTTAAAGATGAGAAGGCAGGGCATGCCAGGAGAAGGAACAGGACTTGCAAAGGTGACTTAGAGCCTGTGGAATAAACACCATCCGGAACTCACTCTTCTCCCTCCCTTGGACCTTCTGTCAATACCTCCCCAAATCAACTGGAAACTGGAGGGCAGGTCCGTCCATATAGGTTAGCGTCAAGGGGCACAGTGGAGTTCTACGGACTGTATTAGTTATCTCCTGATGCACCACAAATTACTGCTCAACTTAGTGGCTTCAAAAAATCAGCATTCGGGCTTCCCTGGTGGCGCAGTGGTTGAGAGTCCGCCTGCCGATGCAGGGGACGCAGGTTCGTGCCCCGGTCCGGGAAGATCCCACATGCCGCGGAGCGGCTGGGCCCGTGAGCCACGGCCGCTGAGCCTGTGCGTCCGGAGCCTGTGCTCCGCAACGGGAGAGGCCACAACAGTGAGAGGCCCGCGTACCAAAAAAAAAAAAAAAAAAAAATCATCGTTTGTTATCTCACAGTTGCCAGGGGTCAGGAATTGGGGCATGAGTTTGCTGTGTGGTCCTGGCTTTGGGGTCTCTCCTGAGGTGGCAGTGAAGTTGTCAGCCAGAGCTCGACTGTTGGCTGGAGGCCTCAGCGTCTCTCCCCGTGGGCATCTCCCTGGTGCCTGCTGCTTGAGGGAGGGGCCTCACAACAGGGCTGCTGGCTTCCCCCAGGGCATGTGATCTGAGCAAGCGAGAGCCAGGAGGAAGCCACGGCACCTTTTATGGCTTCCTTTCAGAATGACACACTCTCATTTCTGCCATATTCTATCCTGGCAACTTGCCAGGAGCCAGGGGGCCTTGGGGAGGGACACCTTGGAGGGACAAAGTTTGGTAGTGGATTTGTCCAAGTTCTGGCAGCCAGCAAGCAGCAGAACAGGGATATGACCTTCATGGTCTGACTGCAGACCCCATGCTAGCAACAGCTCCAGTGCTGTTTCCCAATCCTTCCATATCCAGTGGACCTTTTTTTTTTTGTGGCATCAGGTCCTGGCTGGAAGCTCTGACTCTCTGTTCAGAGAAATCAATACCCACATGGAGATTTGCCAACGTTCCTAGAAGTTTCCCTCCGCCCCCATCAGCTAAGTCCCTCTTCCCCATTCCCCTGCGCCCATTTTCCTGATGGGATCACTGAGATCCAAAGCCAGTGCCTTTGGCTGCCTGAGGCCTCAGGGGCCTGTTCCCTCTGTGTTGGGGGCTAAAGCTGGGCTCTGGCAGACGGTGGAAGGGCCAGGAGTAAAGGAGCCATCCCTCCCTGTATGCCCCGCCCCTCTTTCCAGGCTGGTCCCTGGTCCGAGGCCCCTTCAGGATGTAAAGATGCCAGTTGCCCGGGGTTCCTTCTCTGTGTCAGGCTCAGGGCTCTCTGTCCTCCTCTCTCTGCTCACTCTCCCAGCCCATGGATCGAGTTCTTTCATCCATCTATCAAGCCACCAGCAAACTTTCATTGAGCACCTATGCTGCACTTCTCTCGCCAGCTCTGTGTGCAGAAACCACCCCCTGGTGACTCTCCCAGGCACCCCAGACCCAGCAGAGCTCAAACTGGCCACAGCATCCCCTTTGAACAAGTTTCTCCTCCTCCCTCCCCCATCCCCCCCAGCCCTGCCATCCCCACATCCTGCTCTCCAGAGCCTCTCCTCCATGTGTCACCCCTCCCCCCACTTCTGTGATCCTGTGGGTTCCCATCCCAGCTACACTCCTCCCAACCTGTGTGACCTTGACAGTATCTTTCCTTAAGAGGCTCAGTCATCCTTGTCTCCAAAATGGGCATCACCAGGTCCATCTGACCAGGCTGGAGAGGGGGTTGTTAAAAAATGTGGGTACAGGGCTTCCCTGGTGGCACAGTGGTTGAGAGTCCGCCTGCTGATGCAGGGGACACGGGTTCGTGCCTCGGTCCGGGAAGATCCCACATGCTGCGGAGCGGCTGGGCCCGTGAGCCATGGCCGCTGAGCCTGCGCGTCTGGAGCCTGTGCTCCGCAAAGGGAGAGGCCACGGCAGTGAGAGACCCGCGTACCGCAAAAAAAAAAAAAATGTGGGTACAAAGTAGATTCCATTTTTGGAGATGTTAAGCTCTTATATTTTGGTCTCTGGCAGCCCCTAGTTCCTAGAAATTCCTCACTCTCCAGATACTAAGGACCCAGAAAGAACACCAACCTCTAGGTCGTGTGGAGAACGTGTGGGAAACTGCTTTCCTACCTGGAGAATCTCTACGCTGCTTTCAAGGCGACCCCTGTTATCTCCTCCCTCTGCTTATCCCTGACCCCTCGGGGCTGGGGGTGTCTGCGTCTGCCTATGTCTCCCCCTAGATTGGGGGTCCCTTGAGGGCAGACCCTGACTTTCAGGATGGGAGTAAATCCGGGGGTGTAGATGTCTCCTAGGGCCACTCTAAGAAGGCACCACAAACTGGGTGTATTAAAGCAACAGAAGCTTACAGTCTCCCAGTTCCAGGAGCCAGAGTCCAAGATCCAGTTGTCAGCAGGGCTGCCCTCCCTCTGCAGGCTCTCAGGGAGATTCTATCCCAGGCTGTCTCCCAGCTTCTGGTGGTCGCTGGCAATCCTTGGCTTGTAGACGCATCCCTCCAACCCCTGCCTCTGTCATCACGTGGCCTTCTTCTCTGTGTCTTCAGCTCTCCCACCTCCCTCTGCCTTTCTCTATCTCTCGCTCTGTCTTTTTAAAAAAATATTTATTTATTTATTTATTCATTGGTTGCACCGGGTCTTAGTTGCGGCTCGCTGGCTCCTTAGTTGTGGCATGCAAACTCTTAGTTGCAGCATGCATGTGGGATCTAGTTCCCTGACCAGGGATCGGAGCCGGGCCCCCTGCATTGGGAGCGAGGAGTCTTTGTTTTTTAAATTAATTAATTTTAGTTTTATTATTTTTGGCTGCGCTCCGTCTTTGTTGCTGCATGCGGGCTTTCTCTAGTTGCGGCGAGCAGGGGCTACACTTCGTTGCGGTGCGTGAGCTTCTCATTGTGGTGGCTTCTCTTGTTGCAGAGCATGGGCTCTAGGCACGCGTGCTTCAGTAGTTGTGGCACAAGGGCTTAGATGCTCCTCGGCATGTGGGATCTTCCCAGACCAGGGATGGAACCCGTGTCCCCTGCATTGGCAGGCAGATTCTTAACCACTGCGCCATCACGGAAGTCTGTACCTTTCTCTCTCTCTCTTTGTTTTTAAATAAATTTATTTATTTTTGGCTGTGTTGGGTCTTTGTTGCTGCGTGCGGGCTTTCTCTAGTTGCGGCAAGCAAGGGCTACGCTTTGTTGCGGTGCATGGGCTTCTCAGTCCAGTGGCTTCTCTTGTTGCGGAGCACGGCCTCTAGAGTGCAGGCTCAGTAGTTGTGGCTCACGGGCTCTAGAACGCAGGCTCAGTAGTTGTGGCGCACGGGCTTAGTTGTTCTGCGGCATGTGGGATCTTCCCGGACCAGGGCTTGAACCTGTGTCCCCTGCATTGGCAGGCGGATTCTTAACCACTGTGCCACCAGGGAAGCCCCTCTGCCTTTCTCTTATGAGGACACCAGTCATTGGATTTAAGGCTCACCTAAATCCAGGATGACCTCGTGTCCAGATCTATCACTTAATTACATCTCTAAAGATGCCTTTTCCAATAAGTTCCCACTCACAGATTCCAGGGGTTAGGACTTGGACATATTTTTAGGGAGGACAGCCATTCAACTCACTACAAGGGGTGACCACAAAATGAAGAGCCAGATATAAGGGTCACTGTGGGCAGCATCTCAAGGGAGAACCAGGTGACCTGCGTTGATGGCCTCACAGAGGGCAAACAGGGTGGCTTCTTGGAGGGGGATGCATTTGAGCTGAGTCTTGAGCAATGGGGAGGATTGTGGCAGATGGGGGTGGTGTGAGCACGGGGTATACCAAGACTTGGAAGCAGGAACATGCCTGGCCTGCTGAGTGCAAGGACATGTGAGAGCCTGACGGACGAGTTTACTGCCCCCAGGGACACTGGGCAATGTCTGGGGACATTTGTGGTTGTCATGACCAGGAGATGCTGCTGGCATCTTGTGGGTAGAGGCCAGGGATGCTGCTCCAAACCCCACAGTGCACAGGACGGCCCGCCACGATGGAGAATTCCCCAGCCCCAGATCAACAGTGCTGAGGCTGAGAAACCCTGTTTAGAATAAGGAGATGGTTAATGTTCTAGAACGGTGCTAATAGAAATAGACTGCAAGCCATGTATAGCATTTAGATTTTTCTAGGAGCATCACTTAATGAGTAAAAAGAAACAGTTGAAATGAATTTTAATGCTATCTTTTATTTTAACCCACTATCTCCAAAATCCTATCAAGAGGCAGTCAGTAGAGCCCACGTAAAACTTATTAAGGAGATAGTTCACATTCCTTTTTTTCATCCTAAGTGTTCCAAAATCCGGTGTGTGGATTGCACACTTCTGGTCCATCTCAAGTGGGACACTCAGTGGTTATCAGAGATGCTCGATCTGGATTTGCATTTTATAAAATTGACAGTTGAAAAAATAGATTCGCTTGCCCAAATTGTCCTAAACATACTTAAAGGTTTTCCAAGAATGAAGTCGGCTAGTAACAGGTTTTAGACTTAGATTTACCTTTATATTAATTTTTTTTAAAAAATAAATTTATTTATTTATTTTTGGCCGCGTTGGGTCTTCGTTGCTGCACGCCAGCTTTCTCTAGCTGCGGCGAGTGGGGGCTACTCTTCGTTGCAGTGCGCGGGCTTCTCATTGCGGTGGCTTCTCTTGTTGCGGAGCTGGGGCTCTAGGTGTGTGGGCTTCAGTAGTTGTGGCACATGGGCTTAGTTGCTCTGCGGCATGTGGGATCTTCCCGGAGCAGGGATGGAACCCGTGTCCCCTGCATTGGCAGGCAGATTCTTAACCACTGCGCCACCAGGGAAGTCCTATATTAATTTTAACTGAACACAATTAAACACAGTTCCGTTTCTCGGTCACACAAGCCACATTTCAAGTGCTCAGTAGCCACGTGTGGCTGTCGGCTGCTTAGTGGATGGCATAGTTCTAAAATGTTCCAGGCCAAGGGTCAGACAGCTTTTTCTGTAAAGCAGAAATGTATGGCTTTGCCGGCCATACAGCCTCTGTCACATCTACTCAAAGTGTAAGACAGTAACAGATGACAAGTGAACAAATGGGCATGGCTGTGTGCCAGTAAAACTTTATTGACAACAACAGATTGGGGGCCCGAATAGCGCTGTAGTTTGCCAATCCCCATTATAGACCATTGCTGTCCAACAGAACTTGAAGGTGGAAGTGTTCTCTCTGCGCTATCCAATAGGGTGGCCACTAGCTCCGTGTGGCTATGGAGCCCTTGAAAAGGGGCAAGAGTGACACAGGAACTGAAGTTTTAATGTTATTTAATTTTAATAGATGTAAATTTAAACTTCCAATGTCTACATGTGGCTAAGGGCTACCGTACTGGACAGTGCAAATCTAGAATATTCTAGATCAGGGATCAACTACTGTTTTGGAGAGCCCAGACCCAGAATGTTCCAGACCAGGGCTCAGCCACCATATTAGACAGTGCAGACCTGGAATGTTCTAGACTTGGGGTCAGCTACCATGTTAGACAGTGCAGACCTAGAATGTTCTAGGCTGGGAGTCAGCTACCATATTAGACAGTGCAGGCTACAATGTTCTAGAACCAGGAGCATGGTGCAGTGTCATCATACCTCTAGGCTAGGGAGTTCCCCGTCTCTCTTTGACACCTGCTGACAGTTGGGGATGGGTGAGGAGTCTCAAGCAATGCCCTTCTCTTCTTGGGCCTCAGTTTCCCCAGGGTTATCACTGTTTCCCAGCACTGCCGGGGCACCTCATCCATCTGCCATGTCAGGGGGGCACCAGGGCTGCTGCTCACCCCATTTGAAAGGTGGGGAGACTGTGGTGAGAGAGAGGAAGGGACTTGTTTGACATCACCCAGCAGAGTGAGGACAGCAGCTCCACCCACCCAGCTCCACAGACCTTGAGCCTCTGGCTTCTCTGGCTCAGTTCCTGCAAGCTGGCCCCCTTCCTCCCTGGAGGTGCGGGCTGATGTTTGATAAAGAAGAAGGAGGTGGCTCGGGGCTGGACCCTGGGGACAGAGGGGCCCCTGGGGGCCACCTCCTGACTGGGGCAGCATTCTGTGGGAGTAGAGCCTGGCTTAAAAATTTTTTTCTTAAAATTTGAAAAATACTGCACACTTAGAGAAAAGTGCATGCAACCCAACTGATTACAAAGCAAGCACCCTGTTACCACTACACAGTTGGCACCCTAGACACCACGCCGTCCCATGTCCCCAAGCCCAAACCCCTCTCTTCTGTTGGAGGAGCTGCTGCCCTGACTTTTACGGTAACCAACGCCTGCTTTCTTCTGGTACCGCGCCCGTGAGATTCAATATCACGCCTCAGCGCTTTGCACTTTGTCATCGCTGTGTGGTATTCCATGGCTGCGACACACCATTTATTCGTCCACTCTCCTGCTGGTGGACATTTGGGTTGTTTCTAGTTTTGCTCTTAAGGCATAGAGATCATTGCCGGTGTTTTGTCTTTGGTGGACACGTGCCACGTTTGGGTCAGGTGCATACCCAGGAGTTCCGATCCCTGAGTACGTGTATCTTCCAATTCTGATGAGCGAAGAAGCTGATTTGGGGGGTGAGCCTCCCTGCCTGAGAACACCCGCAGAAATGGAATCAGCCTTTCAGAACAAGCGCTGGAGGCTTGCTTGCTGATCGCACGAGGAGGCATGGGGGCTACTGCGCAGGAGACCCCCTTGCCTGTCAGCGGCAGCCGAGCACAGGCGTCTGAGCCCCCTCCCAGGCGTCTCCGCCAGAGGATGAAGCCTCGGCCGGCCGCAAGAGAAAGCCCACCCCGCGGGCTCACGTCTCCGCGCACACCCGCGCGCACCGCTCGGGAGTCGGGGGGCGGGGAGGCCGGGGCTGGGTTGCGGCGCTAGAGACGGACAGCCACCATCTCTCCTGTCCCCGTGTGTGTGCGCGTGTGTGTGTTGGAGGAGTCGTATAAAGCGGACGCTTCTGTTTTTCTGTCTCTTGATGACCCAGGAGGGGAGTGGTCCCCGTCGTTCGCCGGCCCGGTGCATCTCTCCGCGCCTTGGCAGAGCCCAGGCCCCCACCCCCCATAACGCTGCTTTCTGCAGCGAGTGACCCACCCACTCTCACTTCCAGTTCTCTCCTCGAGTATGACAGCAGCGTCCGTGGGGGACGCAGTTTAATCAAATCTCAGCACTCTGGAATAGGATCCTACATTGAATAACAGAATCCCAGAATAGAACCCAGAATGGACCGCAGGACCCTGGAATCCACGCTGGGCAGATGTCTCTGATTCCCGCAGGAGTTCTTTGCTGGCTGTCAAACCCCAGGACGGGGTTCCTGCGGATGGAAGGGATCCCCCCTCCCCTCCTCATACCCTCACCCCCATCGACAACAGGCAACAGGTCCAGCTCCTGCCTCTTGGACGGTGAGGGGCTGGGCCATGTGAGGCAATGCCATCTCTTTCTTTGTGAAGGCCTTGGTGGGTGAGGGATGCCCCAGACCTGGCGGCCGCCCTGCTGCTCATCTGAGCACCCTGGAAAAGGATGAGTTTGTCCAGCTATGAGCCCCCCCACAGGCCCCTCCTGAAGCCCCTTCTGTGCACACAGGGGTCTCTGAAGTGGTCCCTTTGCACGATCCAGCCCCATATCCCATGACTCGGCTCAGAGTCAAGCCAACCCTGAGAATGGGCGGGGGGGCCCCAAAGTGCCAAATGTCTCATGATTTGACTTCCCCAGACCTCAGTCTCCTAGTCTGTAGAGTGGGTTTGCGGAGTGTTTTGAGGGTCCTTTGAGGTGACACAGGCCAGATGCTGAGCGCACACTTGGCAAATAGATGCTGAGTGAATGAACGCAGGGTCCCAGGCAAGTCGAGCTGTGGGACTCTGGCCAGTCATGTCTCTTGCCGAGCCTGTTTTCTCCCGTGAAATGGGGACAGTGCAGACATGCCTGGCACGAGCTCTTGGGTTACTTCCCGTCCAGGGCACTGTGCCCAGCACGCCTGCCTCACTCTTGCCCATAGGACAGGAGTCTGGAAACCATAGGTCTCGTCTCGTTTCATCTCAGTTGTCATTTGTGGACCCTATGCTGGGTCTTTCTGGGGAGGAGTTCCCAGAGCCCCCCAGCCCTGACTTCAGGAGTTCATCCCAAAGAGGGACGGTGTGTGTGTTGGGGGATGTGTCACCACCAAGGCAATGCCTGGGCAAAGCAACCAAAGCAGATGGGGATGGAGGGGAAGGCTTCGGGGGTGGGTGGCATTCAAGGGGCTTGTGGGGCGCATTCCAGCCCTGTGTCCTCGGAGTGTGGGAGGAGGAGGGGCTCGGAATGGCTGGGACTGAGCAGTAAAGGTGCCTCGAATGCCAGGATGAGGATCTGTCACTCTACCCCAAGGGCAATAGGGAACCAAGGCAGAATCTAGACCAGGAGAGGGGCTTGGTCTGGAGGTTGGGCTGGGGCTCGTGTGGGAGAGGAAGAGGCTGGAATGGTAGCCTGGGCGGCCCAGATAGGGGTCCACTTTGCTTCCTTCCCTTCCACACCATCCAGAAACCACCCAGTTGGGGCTTTCCCTGGGCCCCCACATCTAAAGGCATAGCTTTGCAAATCCAGGAGAATATTTTGGGCCCCAGCCTGTCTACCGAAGAATCTTCCTACAGTTCCTCCCCACAGTGGCCTCAGTTTCCCCATCTGTAATACACACAGGTCAGACATACGGGACCCTGTTTTCCCAGTGGTGTATGGCTTGATTGAAGTCACTCAGCAAAAGCTAGGTGGCAGAGCAAGAACTGGATTCCAACCACTTAATGTATGCCCACCCAGAGCCCTATCCCACCTGATCCTTGGCTGGAGGAATGGCTGTGTCTTCAGAGGCCCCCGAGGAAACTGGCAGTAGGTCTGACCCCTGCTTCTGATTTTCTCCTCTCTCTTTCTGATTTGCTATCTGTAAAAGGGGCATGTTCCCATCTCATAAAGTTGTTTGGAGATTAAATGAATCAGTGGACGTAGGTATGGCTCCAACATGCTCCCCCCGCCCCACCACCAACTCCTATTCATACTTCAAAACCCACTGCAGATTTTCCATCTTCAGTGCACCCCCAGGATGATAGCCTTTGGCTCTTCATTGTTCTCGGCTCTAGGCTCTCCCAGCACTTGATCCTTCCCTCTGCCCCAACCCTGACCCCATGAGTCTGGAAGTGTCTGCATATGCCTCTGTTTCCCCCTCTGCCAGACTAGTGGGGTGCTCCCTGAGGCTGCAGAATTACTCACCATGAGGCACAGGGGAATGTTGTTGAATAAGTGTAAAGAGGAAGGGAGGGGGCAGGGAAAGGGTGCGGTGATGGGGAGCCAGAGAAGGTGGAGGAGGGAGGAAGGGCACTCGGCAAAGACCTCAGTGGGACAGATGGAGAGAGGGAGCCGGAAGGAGGTGGGCAGAGCCAGATGGGCGGGTTGGGGTGGGGGGGAGACCCAGCTCTCCCCTGGCACGCCTCCTCCCGGCTTGGGCTGGCAGCGCGCGCAGGGCCCGGCCTCTGGCGGGCGGATCGCCTGGGCGTTGGGCGCGGAGAACGAGGCGCGGAGCCCGGAGCCCGAGTGTGCGTGCGGCGTGTGCGCGCCCGTGCGCCCAGGGCCAGCCGGGCGGGAGGCGGCACATGGATGCCAGCCTGGCGCGCGTCTGCAGGCCGGTGGGTAAGGCGAGGCGCGGGTCCGCGGGGTGTGGATGGCCGGGCCTCGCAGCCTTGGCTTTCGAGTGGGCGACTAGAGAGGAAGGGGCTGCCCACCTGGCTTCTCAGAGCCAGACCAGGACCACCCCCCCACCCCCCCGCCGACCTGACCCAGGAGGGGGAAGAGGCCTCCCAGTCGGAGGCGGAAGGTCCCAGGCTCTGCAGCGGGTGGGGGAGGTGGGAAGCAGGTAGCCAGGCCGCGAGAATGGGGTGGGGATGGAGGATGCCGTGATGGGGGCAGGTTCCCTCCCTGTGGTCCCCCTCTCTCGCTCCCTCCCTCGGCTCATCCATCTCCAGAAGATTATATTTAAATATCTCTTTTGTGCAAGGCAGGAGCTGGGCTCGCCCCTAAGAGGCGGTTTCCATGGCAACAACAATTGCCAGCTTCCGTGTGGTGAATCAGCGTTGCCATGGCAACCCCATCCTCATCTGTCCAAGGTGCTGGGGGTTGGGGGGGGAGGTGAGGGCCAGCGGAGGCGGGTGAGAGGGGTGGGGGAACGGGAGGCTGGAGCCCAGGTGCCCCATCCCCCCCACCTCCCTTCACCACCTCAGTCTGCCCTCAGCCCAGAAAGTGGTCCCATGGGTTGAAATAATCTCCCCTCCCGCCTCCAGCTAGAGGGGTGTGGCACCCAGGTGAAGAGGGCCCAGGGTGTGTGTGTGTGTGTGTGTGTGTGTGTGTGTGTGTGTGTGTGTGTATGGTGGGGGAAGGGGGATGTGGTTTGGCCTTTCCCAGGTGGTCAGGGTTCCTCTGAGGGTGTGGCTGGGTGGCAGGAAGATTGGGCTGGGGGAAGTGGGGGCCAAGTGGGGAAAACAGAAGCCTCTCTGGTCAGGGGCTCCCAAGGCTGTGTTCACATTGAGGAGGCCCATATGTGCCCCAGACACACACTCAGAAAGAGGGAGGGTATCAGAGCGGGAGGGGCTCACCGAGGGGAAGGGAAGCAGAAAAATAACCTCTCCAGGCCTTGATTTTGACATCTGTAAAACAGCGTAAAAATTGTGCATCTTTCTGAAAGCTTGCTGGGCAGCTGCACTGTGATTTAAAAACATGTTTATCAAGCACCTCTGAATGGCTGTGGGGATCTACTCCGAGATTGTCTGACCTGGGAGGAGGGCTGGGACCAGCACTCTTTCCAACCCCAGGCCTGGTGCAGAGGGACCAGGTGCCTTTCTATGCTGGTGGGTGTTGGCCACTTCCTTCTCGTCAGTTCAGTTCAGCAAACTCCTCTGATTCTCTGCTGTACCCTGCCCTGAGGGGCGGGGTTGTGATGTTATGGTCTCAGTCTGGAGGGAAACAGAGCAACACATAGACACTTCCTGCCCTGAGGCAGAGGGAGGAAGGGACCCAAAAAGGTGGAAGGATTGCCTGCATGGGGACTTTTGAGCTGGGTTTTGAAGGATGAGTAGGAGTTCACCAGAGGCACCAGGTTGGGAGGAAGATTCTGTCCTAGAATCAACAGAGAAGCAAATGGCACCCAACCCCACATCCCTCAAATCTGTTCTGAAATATTCGCATTAGCTGATACCCCTGGCTGGGTAAGTTGCAGGAGTGGGGGTTAGAGAAGGATTTCTTCCACTGAACAGTTCACTGGTTTCTTCCATTTTCAGTGCTGGGAGTGGGGGACAGAGTCCAGAATAATAAGTCCAGATTGCAGGCCAGTCCACTGAAGTATGACAGTTCCCCCCACTCAAGGCTCAGGGAACTGGCTAAAAGTAGCTGCCTTGGTGTATCAGTCAGCTACTGCTGAGTAATAAACTGCCCCAACCATTTTATTTGTTCATGATTCTGTTGGTTAACAAGCTCAGGCTGGGCTTAGCTGGGCAGTTCTACTGGTTTGTCCTGAGTCATTCATGCAGTTGCAGTCAACTGGGGCTCGACTGAGGCTAGCTGAGCCAGGACTCCCATGCATTGTGTGTCAGCAGGGCATCTCTGTGCATGAGATCTCCCGTCTTCCAGTAACTCGCCTGGATTTGTCCACCTGGCAACCTCCATGGTTCCAAAAAGGCAACTTCTCTTGAGGGCAAGGCTTGGAACTCTCACAACTTCACTTCCACCACATTCTCTTGGTCAGAGCAAGTCACATGGCCAAGTCCAAAAGCAAAAGGTGGAGAAATAGACTCCAGTTCTTGATGAGAGGAACCACAAAATCACATCACATACAGGGACTGCAGGAGTTGGGCCATCTTTGCAAACAATCTATCACACTTGGGGAGGCAAGAAGACTCCCTGGATGAAGGGTTATTGTTACTGGGCTTTGAAGGCAAAGTGGGAGTTTTCCAGGCAGCAAGAGCAAAGCCCTGTAGGTGGGACCATGTGTCACTTGGTGTGACTGAGGTGCTGGTTGCTGCCAGAGGTTGGTGGGATGCTGAGGCTGGGGAGGTGGACAGGAGTGCCCAGCAGAGCTCAGGTGAAGCTCCCACCCATGCTACCCCCACTGCCCACCTTGACCTCCCTCCCCCCTCTCTCCACAGATGGCACGGCCAATCCAGGTGAAGCCTGCGGACAGCGAAAGCCGAGGAGGTAGTTGTCATCTCTCCGTGGCCACCAGGCTGCGGGTTGGCAGAGGAATGGGAGGAGGGAAATCCTTGCACAAAGGTGGTGGGAGAGGCAGAGGCCCAGGCTGGGGTGGGGTGGGAGAGTAGGGAGGCCGTGTCCCCTCCTCCTAACCACAGGGCCACAGGCCCAGCAGTGGGAGGTGTGGCCAGGTCCTGCTGCTTTCCCCTAGAACTTGAAATACCCCACTCATCTCAGGGTGCAATAATGGGGATCTTCAGACGCAGAGGGGATGGGGTCCCTGAAGGACTATGGATTGGTTTCTGGGCTCTGCGTGTGTGTGCATGTTTGCATGTCTGAGCAAGTGCAGGTGTGTGTATATGAGCATGCCTTCCTGGGCACGGCTGTGCGCAGATGTATGCGAGTGTGTGCCCAAGTGCATGTGTGTTTCTGGCAGGTGCAGTGGGGGTGCCTGCCTGACTGTGTGCACATCTGCGTGCCTGGGCTTTGCGTGGGTGTATATGTTCAAGCGTGTGTGCTTGACTGTTCCCGGCTGGGCGCGTGGGTGTGCAGGCTAGGCCCTGTGTCTGCATTAGGCTGGACCTCTGGGTGGCTGTGTGCCCATGGGGAGATGCTTGGCTGTCCCCAGTGGGATCCAAGGCTAGTCATTCTTGGATATTTTTGACCCCCCTCCCCATCTCAGGTGGATGGGGGGCTGAGGGAGAGCAGCCAGCCTTGGAGGTGCTGTAGCGGGTAGGGCTGTTAGGACCTCTGTGTATGTGTAGGATCCTGGTAAAGCCCATCAGGAATGGGAGCCTGTTTTCACACTCTCCAGCCTGGCTTCCACTGTGGGTCAGGGACTAGAGCGGGGGGATCTGCATGTTTTCATCTCTGTCTCTCTGTCTCTTATTCTCTCTCTCCTTCTCTCCCTCTCCATCTCTGTTTCTCTCTCCTAATCTTCTTCTCTCCTCCTATCTCTCTGGTTCTCTTTGTGCTTCTCTGTGTATCTCTCTTTGCCTCTTACTGTCTCTCTTTGCCTGTCTCTGTCTCTCAGTCTCTCCCTGTCCCTCTCTCTCTCCCTCCTATGTCTCTCCCTCCCTCCCACCCCTATGAGTGACAGCTGCCAGAGAACGGGTTTCCATAGTAACCAAGCTCACCCTTCCTGGAAGAGGAAGCTGCCGCGTTCCTGATGACAGGGGAGCAGTGCAATTCCCCCGGGGGGAGAGGGGGACAGAGTTCTGGTACCTCACATGGGAGAGGCTGGTCCAGACTGGCCGCTGGCCTTAGAGTTGGGCAGGTCCCAGCCAGGCCTGCAGCCAGGCCCCAAGCCAACCCCAGGCTCCCCAGGCACCTGGTCTTGTGCCCACACACTGTTCATTCATTCAATAGACGTTGATTGCTTGGCCCCTCCTGAGCCCTGGCAAGGTTGGGCAGGGAGCTCTGCTGGGCACTGTGAGGATGCAGGGGCCCTCAGCGCTCACCCCTGCCTGGAAAATCTAGATGGCAGACAGACAGACAGACATGGACCCGGGCCAGGCAAGGCAGTTCCTAACCCTGGTACTATGTGTGGACTCTGAGTGCATAGGAGGGAGAGGCCGTTTTGCCCAGAGGGTGGAAGCAGTTGGACAGAGAGGCATTCCAGGCAGGGGGCACTGCATGAGGTGGGACCTCGCAGGCACGTGGAAAGGTGGAGAGACCTAGGCAGGGAAAGCGCATGGCTGTGTCCTCCCTCACACGCGAAGAAGAGGGCCCGGGGGGGTCCAGGTGCCCTGCTCCACGCCCTGCTACCTCCACTCTCTGCTGGAGGGACGGAGAAAATTCCCGGAGCCTAGGACTCGTCTGAGGTGGTGTCTCCGCCCACAGGGGACCGGAAGCTGTTTGTGGGGATGCTGAACAAGCAGCAGTCAGAGGAGGACGTGCTGCGGCTGTTCCAGCCCTTCGGGGTCATAGACGAGTGCACCGTGCTCCGGGGGCCCGACGGCAGCAGCAAAGGTGATGGGCCGTGCGCGGGGCTGGCTGCTGGGGGCGGGGCTGGAGGGATGGGGCGGGGCGGAGCGGGCACAGGAGAGCGCGGCGGGATCCAGGGGGCGGGGCCGGGATCGTGGGGCGGGGCTGGCCCACAGTGGGCGGGGCCTAGCACGTGGAGAGCGGGCTGGAGGGATGGGGCCCCGCTAGGTACACAAGAGGGTGGGGCTCGCTCGGGTGGCGGAAGCGGCACATGGGAGGGCGGGGCCGGCTCTGGGGGGCGGGGCGAGCAGAGACTGTCCAGTCCTACGCGGTCCTACTCGTGTGCTCGTGTCCGTCTGGGGCTGCCTGTCTCCACCTGACTCTGTCCATGGGGCTGTTGCCGTCTGGATTTGCCTATGTCCTGTGCCTGATCCTACTTGCTCCACCGTTCCTGTATGGTTGTACCATGCAGGAATGATTGTTTAATGATCTCCAGAAACTTGTTTTCTGGTCTACTCACGTTACTGCATGTACCTAGGGTTGAGTATCACTCCGCCTGTGTCTCTTAGTCTCTGACACTCTTTCTGAGTGTCCAAATGGCTATTTCTGTTTGGGTATCCATGTGCCTGATGGTCTCCGTCTACCTGATTCTACGTGTTGAGGTTCATCTGTCTGGGACTGAGTCTCAGTTTGCCTGTCTCTGCCCTGGCGACTTTATCTTACTGGGACTGAATGTATCTGATGGTCCCTGACTGTTTATTTGCCTGACTCTTTTCTTGTAATTGAGATATGATCACATACTGTAAAATTCACCCTTTTAAAGTGTACAGTGAAGTGCTTCACAAAATTCACAAAACTGTGCAACTGTCACCACTATCTAGTCCCGGAACATTTTCACCCCCCTTACCCCAAATCTGCCTGGCTCTTCCATAGCCCTCTCTCTGTCTGCAACTGTAGCCTATGACCGTCTGTCTGGATTTGCCTGTGTCTGGTGGTCTCTGGTTGTCTGTCCACCTGATTCTCCCCTTGCCTGGTGACTTTTCATCCCCATCTATCCAGCTCTGGCCACATGGGCGTATCTGTCTGGGTCTGAGTGTACCTCTGCCTGAGTGTGCCCACAGGACTGCATCTCTCTGTGTCTGTGTCTGATGGTTTGTCACTCTAATTCTGCGTATCTGATTACAACGCTGGATCTTGTGGCATTGGTGGCTAGCGGGCTTTCTCTAAGCCCATCCCCTTCACTTGTTCTAATGGGCAGGGCCTGCCTCTCCACCTGTGCACCACCTCCTCACACCCTCTGATGAGGTCTTGGACAAACCGCTATCTGGCTGGCTGGCTGTGTGCTTGTCTTACTGTCTGATCCTTCCTTGTCCAGCTGTCTGTCTGAACAAATGGCTGGCTGTCTCTCGGATGTCCGACTTTTGGGCTGCCTGTGTCCACACTGACCGGCCGTGCAGGGCTGTCAGCCCCTCTCCTGTGGGCTCTCACCCGTTCCCCTTCTCTCGGAGCAGGCTGTGCCTTCGTGAAGTTCTCCTCCCATACGGAGGCTCAGGCGGCCATCCACGCCCTGCATGGCAGCCAGACCATGCCGGTGAGTCGGAGTTGCCCTGGGCGATGGGGGTAGGGGTGGGAAAGGAGCAAGGGGGCCCGGCCTTACCATCCCAGCCATCTGGTAGCCCCTGGCCCTTCTTCAGAGAGGTCATGGTGGGGAGAAGAGGCGCAATCTCTGATGGTGGTATGGGTGGGTGTATGTGTGTGATTGTGTGTGGGAGCCTGCAAGTAAGTGTGGAGTGTGTATGGATGTCCTGCCAGCACGTGGCTGCCCGTATGCGAGTATGTGCAGGCCAGTGTGTGTGTTGGTGTGTGCACGTGTGCATGTCTGTGTGTGAGCGTGTGGTTGTGAGTAGGTGGGTGTCAGTGTGCACACGAGGTGTGTGTAATGGGTATGGATACGTGTGCACGTGTGCGCTGGTGCATACACACATGTGTACACGTGTGACTGCATACGCACAAGTGTGTTAAGTGGGTGTGTTCGTGTGAGCACACGTGTGCAAGTATGTATCTGAGTGCACATGTATGTTTATGTGCGAGTGTGTGTCTGGGTGACGTGGGGGGAGCTAGTGCACATGTGTACATCTGTAGGAGTGTGAAGGCAAATGTCTGTGTGTGGAGGAGTGAGCATGCATGTGAATGTAGGCAGTCACGTGTGTACATGTGTGACTGTGTGCATGTGAGTGTGTGAGTATATGTGCACGTATTTGGGAGTGTATGCATGTGTGTGTGTGAGTGTCAATGGTGAGTGTGCGGGCAGAATGCATGTGTAAGTGTGTGCAGATGTGTGTGAGCCCCAGAGGAGCAGGGAGAGATGGGGCTGGAGGGGCCTGCAGTTCAAGGCTGAGAAGCGTGGGATTCCTCCTAGGGTGATGGGGGGCCCCAGAGGGAAGGGACCAGGTCATTTGGAAATGTCCCCGTGGGGCCAGAGTGGGGACGAGTCTGGAGCCGGGAGCCTGTGGGCCTGCAGCAGTGAGAGCCTGGAGGGGACCACACAGGTGTTGGGGGTGGCCCTGCCTCCCAGGAAAGTGGCCCTGGGAGCCACCATCACTGTACATAAATGTCCAAATCTGCCACGGGGAAGACAGGCCTTGGGGACCCACTCTCTATTGTTCTGGGAAATGGGTGTGAAGAGCAGGGCAGTCTCAGATCCTTCCTTCTATTGCTCTCTGGGTCCTCAGGCATCAGTTTTAATCCTTAGAGGGGCAGGAGTCAGCTCGTCCGAAGGTCAGGCTTTCTTCTGCTCCGAGCTGTCCAGTGATGGAGCTGGTGGGCGGCACAGGGAGTGAGCTCTCCATCAGAGGAGCTTTTCAACCTCTCTGATGGTTGGAGCCTTACCTGTTCTCAGGTATGGGTGACAGCTATAGGGTCCTCCACGCGGGCCCCCATTGTTCCCTTCCAGCAGTTGGATTCTCCACCCATTTTGAGAGTGTGGTTGACAGTCAGGGTCCTCACTATGCCCCAGATGCAGCCCCCCGCGCCCGGACGCCCCACTTGTGCGCACGAGGGGGCTGCAGGGTCAAGTGCGAGACCTGGGATGCTGATCTCCAGACTGTCCTCACTGTGGCACCTGGGACTTCGAGGGTGGGGCTGACAGCTGCTGCTATCCACACCCCTACACCCCTCGTAAGGGACCCCAGAGTCCCGGCTACGTCCCCCCTTCTTTCCCTCCCTGCTTGCGGCTGCCCCTGCAGGGTGCCTCCTCCAGCCTGGTGGTCAAGTTTGCTGACACGGACAAGGAGCGGACACTGCGGCGCATGCAGCAGATGGTGGGCCAGCTGGGCATCCTGACGCCGTCCCTCACCCTGCCCTTCAGCCCCTACAGTGCCTACGCCCAGGCTGTGAGTGACCCCAGCAGACACACTTCTGTCTCCAGCAGGGCTTTTGAGACTTCTCTGGGGATCTGGCTCAGTCTGTCTCACTCTCTTTCTCCATCTATTCTCGGTCTAGGGCTTCTGCCTCTTTGCCCATCTTTCTGTTTCTCTGGCCCGGTCTTTCTGACTCAGGGCCTTATTCTGGCTGTGGCTGAGTCCCCAAATCCAGGCCACTTCCTGACCCCAACCTCAGCTGAGCCCCCAACCATGGACTATGCTCCGAGCCCAAGCTGAGCCCCAGCTCTGGACTGACAGGACACCAGACTCAACCCCTACACCCAGCCTGAACCCTCACCCGGCGTGAACATCAAATGAAGATCCAACCTTTAGTTGACCCCCAGATCCTAGCTGTTCCCGAAATCTAGATTAGCCTGAATTCTAGCTAAACCTCCTGGCTGACTCCAAGCTGAGACCCAACCCTGAGTGAGTTCAACATTGGCTGAGCCCTGGTTCCAGACTGAGTCCTGATCTTAGACTGAGCCCTAATCCCTGGCTGAGCTCTCATTCCTAAATGAGCCTGGAACCTAGTCTAGGCCCTGATCCTACACTGAGACTTAATGCCAGGCTGAGCCCCAATTCCTAACTGATCCCTGACCCCGACCTGAGCCAAGACACCCGGCCTGACCCCCTAGTTCCTGGAGGACCCGCCCCCCACCTCATGAGCCGTGATCTCAGGTCAGGTGCCACTTTGACTGTGCACGTTGACTCCCTCTCCACCCCCAGCTCATGCAGCAGCAGACAACGGTCCTGTCCACCTCAGGCAGCTACCTGAGCCCTGGCGTGGCCTTCTCACCCTGCCACATCCAGCAGATCGGCGCCGTCAGCCTTAACGGGCTGCCCGCCACACCCATCGCCCCTGCCTCTGGTGAGAGTCCGCCAGGGACCCATGGATGGGTGGGCAGGGCCGGGGCCAGGATCAGGCTCCCCGTGACACTCTTCCGCTCCCCAGGACTGCACTCGCCCCCGCTGCTCGGCACCACCGCCGTGCCCGGCCTTGTGGCTCCGATCACCAACGGCTTCGCAGGTGTTGTGCCCTTCCCTGGCGGGCACCCCGCCCTAGAAACCGTATATGCCAATGGCCTTGTGCCCTACCCAGGTAACTCGGGTGGTCCCCGGGGGCCGAGGAGAGTGGTAGGAGGCAGGGAGGGTGTCCCCGGGGACAAGCATGAGTCCCTATGCCTTGGTGTCCAGGGAACAAAGGGGCAGGACAAAGGGAGTCTCAGGTGAACAGATACTAGCTGTGGGCACAGAGAAAGAGGTTAAACATAGAAACTTTGCATCCAGACCTTTCTGGGTTCGAATTCCAGTTCAGTGGCCCTGGGAGGTTTCTTTAAGTCTCTGAGCCTCAGTTTGCTCATCTGGGAAATGGGGCGGATAACATCAGTCATCTCATGAGATTGCACTGACGAGGCAGTCAGTCTGTAAAATGCTAACGCGTCACCTGGTACCAAGAATGGCACCATCAATCTTCATTAGTAATCGTTACCATTTGGGAAAATATCAGTGCCCATATTCATTCATTCACTCATTAATTCAATATTGACCATGCACTGAGTTGTTGGGCTGGGCTCTGCCCTCCTGAAGCAGAGGTCTCACTTTCCTCTACCCTATACCATAATTTCAAGGCAAACATCTTCCCACACCTTGCTTAGGTGAAGTATGTCATCTGCGTTTCCACCGCTGAGAATTTGTTTATTCTTACCTTGCAATGATTGGCGCTCATGGGGAGTTTCAAAAATAATATAGAGAGGTCCTGGTACCCCTCACCCAGCGTCCCTGGATGCTAACGTCTTATGTAACCACAGTATGTTGTCAAAACTAGGAAACTGACATTGGTACAGTACAATGAACTCAACGGGAGTTGGAGAGCCTACTCAGACTTCACTATTTACAGGCACTTGTGTGTGTGTGTGTGTGTGTGTGTGTGTGCGTGGTTCTATGTCATTTTATCACAGGTATAGTTTCATGTAACCACCACCACAATCTACATACAGAACTGTTCCATCACTATAAAGTAATTCGTTCATGCGACCTCTTTACTGTCTTACCTCTCCCCCATCACCACCCCATCTTCTAGCAACCTCTCTCCATTCAAGATTTTTTTGCTCAATTTTCCCCAGACTCTCCAGCTCTGGTTGCCTAGACAAGCTCTCCCCTAACCCTGTGTCCTCCCCTAGGGACCGTCGGAAGGTCACAGCCACGTAGGGGATCCATAGGGTGTCTGATGATCAAGGTGTGGGGAGGGATAAAGGGAAGGGATGGGGATGGGTGGTGATCAAAAGCAGAGACCTGGAGTCCTGGAGAATCCAGAGAATAAAAGAGAGGACCAAGGCGGGTCAGGATGGGGACAGAGAGTTGGAGTTGATTGTTAAACCTCTCTGGAGTCTGAGAAACCTGGATTCGAGTTTGGCTTCTGTCATTTCCTACCTGAGCGGCCCTGTGCCAGCTGGTTTTCCCCACCTGTAAAATGTTTCCATACCTGTGAAACGTTTATGCAGAAGTGAAGCTGGGGGTGGGTGTTGCCGGGTGGATGGACGACTTCTGCTGCCCCCGCCCCACTCAGCCCCTCCGTCTGCCCCGCAGCTCAGAGCCCGACGGTGGCCGAGACCCTTCATCCCGCCTTCTCCGGAGTACAGCAGTACACAGGTAGGGAGGCATTGCGGCCCCGCCCCGCGCGTGACCCTGCCCCTCGGCCCCCGGCGTCCTACCTGGGCTAGCCACGCCACGCCCCTAGCCACACCTAGATATGGTCCCTGCCCTCAGAGCCGTCCTCTCATCCTACCTTCCCTCTTCTGCCTGTGCCTACTACTTTGGGCCCAATCCCAGTTCTTGGCCTCCCCCACGCCCCGCCTTTCTTCAACATTTGGCCCTGCCCCTCATAACCTGCCTTTGGTACCGCCCCTCATGTCCTGCCCAGACTGACCCCGCCTCTGCCAGGGCCTCGCTCGGATCTCTGGCTTGTCTTCTAAAGGCTGCCTTGGCCCCGCCCTCAGCCAGGCCACGCCCACTATGCTCTTCCCTGTTGCCTTGGCCCCTCCCTCCAATGCGACCACGCCCCTCCCAGACCCGTCCTCGAATGACCACGCGGCCTCCTTCTTCCCTAGACGGGTCCTTGGCCTTGCCCTCAGACCGTCTCTCCCATGTGACCACACCCCTCCGCCTTCCCTAGACCCGGTCTTGGCCCCACCCTCAGCTGTGACCCCGCCCCTCACGTCTTAGCCCCGCCCCCACGCGCACCGGCTGCCCACCGGCCTCACGCCCGCTCCGCCCTGTGTCTCGCTCCCGGTTTCTGCAGCCATGTACCCCACCGCGGCCATCACGCCCATCGCGCACAGCGTCCCCCAGCCGCCGCCCCTCCTGCAGCAGCAGCAGCGAGAAGGTGAGGGGGCCGCGACCTCCCCTGGGCGCCAGCCCCGCCCTTTGACCGCCCCCCTCCACCTCCAGGACCCCCGGCTCGGCCTGGCCTCGGGGAACCGCTCGGCCTGGGGTCCGGACAGACCTGGGTTCAAGCCCCGGCGTAGCCCATGGGTGTTTGAGGGGGCGACTGACTCTTCCTCTCTGAGCCTCAGTCTCCTCCTCCGGAAAGTGGGAATGGGGCTAGTCCCGACCCAGTAGGGATAGCAGTGACCCAGAACGGGATGATTCTCTGAAATTTTTTTGAGAGAATTTAAGGGGTGGCATGGTGAGGTATCTCGGGGCAAATGAGGCTTCCTCAGTAAAGTCAAGGGGGCGAGGAGTTAGATTCTGGAGTCGGAGGACCGGGATTCAAATCCACCCAGTTCTGACTTGTGAGCGTCATAAGGAAGGCACCTCACTGCTCCGGGCCTCAGTTTCCTCATCTGCCACTCAGGCGACCACCTTACTCCCCTTGCTATGGAGTAAGCAGCGGCGGTTCCTGACACATGGTGGGCACTCAGCCAGGGAGGCCCTTCCTCTCCTTCATCCATCTAGTGGGGGTGGGGGCGGGGGCGGGGGCTGGGGAGAGGCAACCAACCAGAAAAGCCCCAAATCGCCCCACGACCTGGGAAGCTTGCGGGTGTCCTGGCCCGCAGAGTGATTTCTGTGAGGCTCGGTTCAATTTCTCCCTTGCCCTGGGCCTGCAGGAAGGGGAACACTGGCAGGGTGCAGTGGAGAAAAGCTGGTCCCGATGCAGTCCGTGCTGCTGTAACAGGATGTATGCTTTCTGGAAAGTCACCTGAGTTTGCAGAACCTCACGATACCAACTACAAGGCTCGTGGGGGAAATGGGGTCGTGGTACACCATTCAGAAATGTTGGCTGTGAGGTGCCAAAAAAGAAAAGAGATAAGATGCTAATGAAAACAGTAGCACAGTTTTATGCGTGTTAGATAGTTTAGAGATACCCGAAGAGTACAATAAATTTGGTACTTTATCTTGGAAAAGACCGCAAGTTTGCAGGGGGAAGTGGCATCCGAGGGGTTGCAGCATGTGAGTTACCTTGAAGTGATGGAAAGGCTTGTCTGAAATCAGACGGAGAGTCGGAACCCCAGACGGGGATGGGCCCTGCTCATAACATACTTGGAGAAATGAGAAAGTTGGATGTTGAAGCTGTGTGTGTGTGTGTGTGTGTGTGTGTGTGTGTGTGTGTGTGTGTGCGCGTGTGCGTGCGCGCGCACATTTTGCTTTCTTATGAGGTTCGGTGCAGCTGCGTGTGGTTTTCTGCATTCACCTAGTGTTTCTTGGAGATGAGATGGCACACAGACAAACACAAAATTCTTGTTTGCTCAAAACTGTTCCATAACATATCAGTTGTATGGGAACACACTTGCATTTTAAAAACAAGCATGTTAGGGAATTCCCTGGAGGTCCAGTGGTTAGGATTCGGTGCTTTCACCGCCGTGGCCCTAGGTTCAATCCCTGGTCGAGGAACTAAGATCCCACAAGTCTTGGGGCACGGCCAAACAAACAAAAACAAACAACAACAACGACAGCAACCAGAAGCATGTTAGCAGAACTGTGGTCCCTATCAGGAAGATAAGGGTGGATGTGGATGTGAATGTGTAATCTTGGATTTTGTATTTTCTGGGGTGGGGAATATTCATTGTGAGGGTGGGGGGATTCTCGGTGGTTTGAGGGCTACCTTTTTGTGGGGGGACCTGGGAGAAGGTTGTCTGTAGGTTTTGGATTAGAGGCAGGTTTGAGGACTGTTGATGACTTTGGATAATCAAGGTTTTAAAATGCTATTATTATTTATGGTTCTTATATGAGCCATGACTGGGGATTACTGGGGGAGAGGATGACTCTGAGGGTTAGCTGTGCTTTAAAAAATTATTTCTGGTTGATATAGCATATCATTTAAAAATTACCGGCGGTTTCAGGATATCTGGGGTTCGGGACTAGAGAATAATCTCTATTTTACTTGATTTTATCTTTGCATCATTTTTGAAATTATCCAAGGTTTTGAAAATTATCCAAGGTTTGGAGGGTTGTCCAAGGTTTTGAAAAATATCTGGATATTTGGGGTTTAGGACCAGGCAATTACTAGTCTGATTTTATTCTGTGATCATCAGACTTTCAAAAAGGCATATTTCATTTTAAAACCAGTTTTAGAATTATGGAGTTATTGCAAAGACAGTACAGAGTGTCCGTATACCCTACGCCCAGTTGATCTGATTTCTATAAATGACCAGGAGTTGGAGGCTTAGGGATTTTCCGGGGTTGGGGTTGTATGGGATTTTTGGATTATCTGGGGTCTGGGATGGAAGAATTTATCTCGGTGTGGAGAGTAGGGATCATACGAATTTTATAAGTTCTCTGGGGCCTGAGGATCGTTAGAGGTTTGGAGTGTCTGAGTGTGGGATTTTATAGACAAGGGATTAGGGCTCCCGGCCTCCCCTTCCTGCCACTTCCACGCCTCTTCTTTCTGAGTGTCACGGGGCACCCCTCTCCCAACAGCTGGAGATGTCAGATGTGGGCTCCGGACCCGTGCCCCTCCCCCGGGGGTCCGCCTCCTCTCCTTGGGGGCTTTATGTCTTTCTCTCCCCCACCTACAGGTCCCGAAGGCTGTAACCTGTTTATCTACCACCTCCCCCAGGAGTTTGGAGACACGGAGCTGACGCAGATGTTCCTGCCCTTCGGCAATATCATCTCCTCCAAGGTGTTTATGGATCGGGCCACCAACCAGAGCAAATGTTTTGGTGAGTCCCTGCTGCGGGTGCCCCCTCCTGCTTGCCAGCCCCGTCCCACGCGCCCCTCGCCCTGGAATGGGGGTTGGGAGGGTGAGGTCAGCCATGAGACAGGTCTGGTCCAAAAGAATCCCTGGAGGTCCAGTGGTTAGGACTCCATACTCTCACTGCCAAGGGCCGGATTCAATCCCTGGTGGGGGAATTAAGATCCCATAAGCCGAGCAGTGTGGCCAAAAAAGAAAAGAAAAAAAAAAGAATCACATTTATAATCAAAGTAAACACTTATTAAGCACCTACTGTGTGCCAAGCACTCACCATGCAGCATTTCTAAGACTCCCTTGTTCATTTATTCATCAACAAAATAGACATACGGTACACCTACTGTGTGCCACCGCTCAGCATTGTGCCTGGCACACAGCAGTGCAAGAAGCCAACAAAAATCCCTGCCCTCTGAAAGCTCACAGTCTTGCCACTCTGCCTGTAGAACTTTCTCCGATGACAGAAATGCTCTACATCTCTGCTGTCTGAGCCGACCACCCCATGTGGCTGCTGAGTGCTTGAAATGTGGCCAGTGTGACCAAAGGACTGAATTTTTTATTTTACTTAATTTTAATGAATTTCAGTTGAAATAACCACCCATGGCCGGTGGCTGCCGACCAAATTGGAAAGCACAGGTCTAGGGGGAGGAGATGGAAATTAACAAATATAGGATATAGGCCAGGGAGTTATAAATGGTATAGACAAAAATAAAACTGGTGAGAAAATACAGACTGATAAGGAGGAGGCAACACTTCAACTGAGACCTGAATGATGAGGAGCCAGCCATGGGGTGTCCTGGAGAAGAGTGTTCTAGGCAGAGGGAACCGCGTGTGCAAAGGCCCTGGGGCAGGACAGTGCCTGGCATGTTGGAGCAACAGCGAGGAGGCCCGTGTGGCTGGAGCAGAGTGAGCGAGGGGGAGAGAGGGAGGGGGGAGGGCAGGGAGGGGACGGGGCAGGTCGTGCAGGGCCTTGTGGGCTGTGGGGAGAACTTCCTTGTCCCCAGAAACAGAGGACATTAAGGCTCAGAGAGGCACGTAACTTGTCCAAAGTCACACGGCAGCAAAGAGGCAGAACCTAGGTTAGAACCAGTCTGTTTGACTCCAAAATCTGGGCTCTGAACCCACCCTGTCCTCTTGGAAGGGTCGACTTTTGACTATTTATTAAGCACCTCCTGTATATACTCGTTATCCAACCATAAAAGGGAAGAATTATCCCAATTTACATGGGGAGGAAAGAGAGGCACAGAATGGTCAAGCGACATGCTTGAGGTCACACAGCAAGTTAGGGACACCCCCCCGCCTCCAGTGCCCAGGCTCTCTCCTCTACATCCTGCTTCCAGGAAGAAGAAGGAAATTTCTGGAGGAAAACCTACTCTGTCACATTCAGCAGTCAGGGGGTCACATGCCTTCTCTGAGCCTCAGTTTCCTCCTCTATGTAATGGGAGGTGTGGGTGGTGTGAAGACATCCACCCACCCCAGCTCCAGATTCCCCTATGGTTCCCCGTGGGCCTCAGCCAGACCCCTCAGCCCTGACCCCACCATCTCTCTGCATGACCTCCCACCCAGCCTCTCCCATGGAGCTCAGGTATCCCACCCCCAAATGCCCGCACATGCAGTCCTCTCCCCCTGGAGGACCTCCCCAGCCCCTGTGGTCTCTGCACAGTCCCCCAGGAAGTCTGTGAGGACCAACATGTGAGGGGCAGGAGTAGGGCCAGGTGGAGGGTGTCATGCTGGTGGAAGCTTAAGGCAGGGGTGGGGGGATGCTGGAGTGTTTCTGATGGCCCAGGGTGAGGGGGGGTCTGGGACTGGAAAGAGAGAGACCAAAAGAGAAGAGACAGAAAGGGAGGAACAGAGAGAAGAAACACAAAGATACACACACACACACACACACACACACACACAAAGACAGAGAGAAACAGAGAAATGGGACTGGAAAGAGAGACAGAGACCAAAAGAGAAGAGACAGAAATGGAGGAACAGAGAGAAGAAACACAAAGACACACACACACACACACACACACACACACACACACACACAAAGACACAGAGAGACAGAGAGACAAGGACAGACAGACAGACACAGTCACATGGGCAGACAAGACCCCAGATGGAAAGAGATCTCAGAGGAGGCACAGGGTGGGCATCCAGAGCCTCGAAGGAGGCAGGCATGGGGTCTGGGGAGGGAGAACATGGCCCTCCCGGGGCCCCCAGAGACCCAGCCTGTCCCCAACGTCAGTTGGGAAGTCTCAGCAGAGCAGGCCCCAGGTAAGGAGTGAGCGCCCCGTCCCGCAGGCGCGCAAGCCCAGCGCGTGTCAGAACCAGGCCAGGGCTGCTGTGTGTGCTCTGCGAAGCCCTCCCACCTCCCTGGGCCGTCTGCCCCTGCGAGCGTACACCCCCGCCCCCAGGACCCCGCGAGCCGGGCAGCCAGGGCTGCAGCGCTGGAGCGAGCAGAGGACGCCCGCGTTGCCCTCCATCGTGGGTCCACCCCGGTCTCCGCAGGCTTCGTGAGCTTTGACAACCCGGCCAGCGCGCAGACCGCCATCCAGGCCATGAACGGCTTTCAGATCGGCATGAAGAGGCTCAAAGTGCAGCTGAAGCGGCCCAAAGATCCGGGACACCCCTACTGACCGGCCCACAGCGCCCCGAGGCTGCGGGCTTGGCCCAGGTGAGCCGCCAGGCGGCCCCGCCCCTGCTCCCGCCCCCACCCCGGTCTTGTCCGCACCCCCTCCTCATTCTCCAAACCCTCCCGAGGCTGGGGGGATGCTGCAAGAGGCTACAAGGAGCCCCCAGGTTTGGTTGACGGGGACAGAGCTGGACGAAGACACCCCCAATCCCCCCCACCCCCCACCCCCGTGGTCAGGGCTGGAACCAGAGCAGTAGGATGGGGTTGGGGAGGGTAGTTAGGGAATCCTTCCTGGAGAAGGCTTTGAAGGATGAAAAAAAAAGTTCACCTGAGAGATGGGGCTTGGTCTGGGGTGGGGGCGGGCTCTGGGGAGGTGTTGCTGTCCTGTCCTAAGAATCTGTTCTCTCAGCTGGGCCCCTCTGGGAGCTCTTCATTTGGCATAATTCATACCCAGTGGGTTGATGGGAGAGTGGAATATTTGCCCCACCCGACAGCATGCGGCGGGGGGTGTGTGTCGGAAATCCCCTCGAACAAATGAGCAAATCCCCAAGAGTGTTTGTGCCATCAGAGTGAACACCTCTGTCAACTCATCGCTTCTTTGGGGAATGAGCCGTGAGCCTCAGGGGCCAATGGGGAAACTTATAAGTGAGCCCAAGCCTTGGCAAGCCTCATCTGTGAAATGGGCCCGTGCCTGTGGCCTCCTCCAGGGGTCGTGGGGCGGAGTCACAGGGCACTCGGTGTTTTCCCGGCTGAGCCCAGGACCAGCCACCTGGAAAGCTCTGGAGAAGTCGTTTTGATATTTTCCTCTTAACCGCCGTCACCATCATCATCCCAGAGGCTCCTCTGGGGTCTGGTGCGAAGCAGGTGCTCAGTGAGGGGCCGTTCCCAGACCCTGCCGGGGCAGCACCCACAGATTCGAGGGTGTTCAGTCACCGGGTCGTGGGTCGTCGGGGGCGCGCTCGCGGAAATCCGCCACCAGAAGCCAACAACAGGATATCGGCGTGCTTTGAACATGCTGACAGCAAATCCTCACTAAGCACCTACTGTGCGCCAGACACTGTTTCCAGCACCACGAATGAACAGAAATGGGGGCGGGGAACCGCTTCGTGGAGCTTCAGGGGCAGGGAGCTGGGAAGAGGAGGCAGAAAGAAATGTTTGTCCCCAGTGGCCGGATGAGGACACGGGCTTGGCGACCCTCGGTCCCTTCCAAGCCGGGTGTGTCAGCCTCCAGACCCCGAAATGGACTCTTTCTGCAAAGGTGGGGCCCTTGGTTCCCAGACCCTAGCCTGGCCAGGGCAGGGGGTGGGTGGGAGGTGATGTCGTCGGCCGACGTGACTCTCCCGCTCCCAGCGCCGCGCCCTAACGCCCCTCCCTTCTCCGCCAGGTGAGGGGCCTTCCCACTTCCAACCGATCCAGGACTTTTACGTAAATTACAACTGAGTTTGGACACCAGCCCCCCCCTTCCCCCCTGACCCCCTCCCCATAATGTGAAACGCTGCCCAAGGCCACATGGAATGGGGAGGGGGCTTCATGGTCTGCGGGGGACTCCTGAGTTGGGGGCCAAGGGGTTCACTGCCCCCTCCTGGGAGATTTCCTCGCTCCCACCTTCCTCCCACACACACAACCTTTGTGGCTTCCCCAAATGAAATCGCAACTTTTCCTATATATATATATGCATATATATATAGAGCTATAGACAGTATATATATTTTTTGAGTATAGATCAAGGGACCAAACTTTTCCGACTTCCTTCCATCCAAGAGAAGGTGACCCTGGGCCGGTCACTCAGCAGGGACGCTCAGAAGGGCTGAGGCTGGCGGGGCAGCCCAGTGTCCCCCACCTCCCGCTGTCATGTCAGACCAGGGCGCCGGCCAAGCACTGGGAATCATCAGCCAACGCGATATACCTCCAGGACTTTTGACACCCCCCTCCCCCCGCCATCGACGATTCTCGCGAGCCTGTGGGCTCAGCCGGCTTCAGTGTCCCTGGTCCTAGCTGCAGCTTCTGGAACCCCCATCCCCTTCGTTCCAGGGCCCTGCCTTCCCCAGTTGTAGGCACAAAACAGACCCCTTGGCCTCTCCCGCCCTCTCCCGCCCTCTCCCCTCCCCAGTCATAGCCTTACTCATGTGACCAATAGCCCTTAGCTTTCCGTCGGGGACAGACAGGGTCGGGGGAGCCCCCCACCCCTGGAGCCCCTTCCCAAGGGTAGGCGGCCACCCTCCCTGCCTTTGGATCACCAGCCTGGAATTCACAATCTCATGACCAAGATCGCCACGTGCACTGGACAAGCCCAGCTTGCACGGGCTCAGCATCCCTTCACCGGAGATACCTCTACAAAGTTTTTTTTGTTTTTTTAATCTTTCTGAGCAGGTACAAAGAAGAAAAGAAATGGGGGGAAAAATCAAACGACAGTGAATTTTTGTTTCCTAGTTGGGGTGGGGAGGGAAATCCTGTGGGGTGCCTCTGTATAGCTACCCAAACCGTGAAAACCCCCCTTGAAGCACAGAGTCAAGTTCGGGTTTTTTTTGTTTTTGTTTTTTGTTTTTTGGACATCCGGTGGGGCCTCGCGCCAGACGAGGCACCAGTGAACTTCATAAACTCAAGAAAAAAAATTTTTTTGAAAAGAAAAACAAAGCATTCCCTTTTGTTTCTACCAAAATGTGTTGACCGACCCAGAAAAAAAAAAAAAGAAAAAAGAAATAGCAAAAAAAAAAGAAAAAAGAAAAAAAAAAGAAAAAGAAAAAATATCTTCTGACCAACCTGTTTCGGTATTCCAGAGTTTGATAATTGTTCCGAGACCCTGTCTAGTGCGCCTGTGTCCTGTGCGTCTGCGTGTGCGTGCGCGTGTGCTCAGGGGTGGCGGGGCCTCGGCCGTGTCTGTCCCGCCTAGCCCCCGCCAGGCCTGCTTAGGAGTGCGTGCTGGCGTGCAGTGGCGTGTGTCCTCTGGTCCATGTTTACCGGCTGTAAATACCATTTTTATACTCCACATCAAAGACCTACGTGATTTGTACGATGTACTTTATTTCTGCTACAAGTAATTTCATGAAGTTTCAACTTGCAAACCGACTTTTGGAGACAAACCGCGCCACACACACACGCACACAGAGAGAGAAAGAAAGAGGAGAAAAAGACTTGGAGGGAACTTTGGGTTGACTTGGTTTGAATCTCGAGGTCCCTGTCACTGTGGCGTGTTTCAGGTGAGAAGCTGCAGACTTCATCTTCATGTCCAAAACGCCTCTCTTTGGTCTGGAGAAACTGAAAGTTTATTTAATAAAAATTTTACTTGCTAAAGGACTGGGTCCTCCCTCATTTGCCCTCTCTTGTCGAAAAAGACGAAGTACATCTGACCGGATCGGGTGCCTGGGCTAGAGATAAATCGGATTTAGAGTGAAGGGGTGCGGGAGGAAAAGGGTCTGACATTCCCATGGCCGGGATTCAGACGGATTCATCCAGACATTGAAGAAATGGAGTGTTCTTTCTCAAGAAGAGCCGGTACCTGTGTTTGTTGATTCACACATTCATTCATTCATTCAACAAACGTTTATTGAACGGCTACTGAGTGCCTGACCCTGTGCTGGCCACCAGGGACGCAGCAGTGACCAGATGGTTCTGGGCTCTGCCCTCAAGGACACTCACTATTCATTACACATTTTTGCAATTGGGGTAAAAATTCATGCAACATAAATTTCACCATTTTTACCATTTCGAAGTGTACAATTCAGTGTATTAAGTACATTCACAAGGTTGTGCAACCATCACCCCTATCTAGTTCCAGAAGGTTTTCATCACCTCAAAAAGAAGCTCCGTCCCCATGAGCAGTCACCCCCGCCCCGTTCCCCTCCGCCAGCCCCTGACAACCATGAATCCACTCTCTGTCTCTGCAGATTGGCCTGTTCTGGACGTTTCCCATCGGTGGAATCACACCCTGTGTGTCCTTCTGTATCTGGCTTCTCTCACTGAGCATCGTGTTCTCAGGGTCCATCCACGTTGTAGCGACTGTCAGGGCTTCTCTCCTTTTCATGGCTGAGTGATGTTCCAGTGTGTGGGCCCTTGGTTCCACCTTTTGGCCATTGTGAATCATGCTGCTGTAATTATTCGTGTGCATGTTTCTGTCTGAACATCCGTTTCAGTTCTCTCAGGTACATACCTAGGAGTGGAATTGCTGGGTCCTGGTAACTGTGTTCCCACCAGCAACACGTGAGAGTTCCTGTTTCTGCGCATCCTCACCAATACTTGTTACACAATAGATTTGAGTTGGAATGTTGAGGGAGAAATCCCCGCATTGGACCTGACACAGTCAAGGACCCAGAAATGTACCAAAGAGGTGAGACCTGGAGGAGATAAGATCTAAGAGATGATGTGGCTTTGGCTGAAAAAACAAAGCAGTTTGAGGCCCCTGCCCCACCCCAGTGAAAGCCTCAAAGGTCCTAAAGAAAAAAATTCCTGAGAGCTGGGATGGGGAACCGTGGGCTCCAGGGTAAAATCCTGGAGTAGGGGTGTGAGTAGGGGGGATGGCCACACCAAAGCTGAGCCTTTCCAAATTCATGGGAGGGGTACTAACCACTCGATTTAATGAGCTACTTAATATCCTGCCAGGGGCTTTGCAGAAACGATGTCTTTTAATCTTACCAAGGACTCATCCCATTTTACAGTTGAGGAGACTGAGGCTCAGAGACAGGAAGTGCTTTGCTCCAGCTCCAGCAGAGAGAACGAGGCCCATCTGGAGTGGGAGCTGGAAAGGTGAGTCTGAGTCCACCTGGAAGGGTTTTCCAGGTGGAAGGAACAGCCTGGGCAAAGGCTCAGAGGCTTGGCATGTTGTGGTCATTGGATCATTGGCTGAGACCACAGCACTGGGTGAAGAGATGGATGCAGAGATGACAGGGGCTGGGTTACAGAGGTTCTTTTGCGACTGAGCACCTTCTGTGTGCCGGACCTTGTCCCCGCCCACCCAAGGTTTCAATCAAGGAGAAAGTACTTTTGGACAAAAAATCAAAAGTACCCTATCCCCACAAGAAAAAGTAATTCTCAAGTACGCTAAAAGTTGTAATCACAATGAGACCAGCAAATCTGGGAGAATTTTTATTTTATTTTATTTTATTTGGCCGTGCCACGTGGCATGCGGGATCTTAGTTCCCTGGCCAAGGATCGAACCCGTGCCCCCTGCAGTGGAAGCGTGGAGTCCTAACCACTGGACCGCCAGGGAAGTCCCTGGGACATTATCTTGATGTCAGTTCGGAGCTACAGAGGATTTTGAGCAAGGGAGGGGTGTGATCAGGTTGGGGTGTTAGGAGGATACCTGGGTGACCTCTGTGCTGCTGGTGGGGTGTAAATTGGCACTCTGGAGAACATGGGCAGAATAATATTCCTACCAAGCATTTATTAAGCACTTACTATTTGCCAAGCATTGTTTCAAGCCTGTGTCATCCAATATAGTAGCTACTAGCCACCTGTGGCTATTTACATTTCAATCCATTTATCAAATTATTACTTCACTTCCTCAGTCACACTAAGCCACATTTCAAGGGCTCAAGAGTCACACATCCATCACTTGGGAAGTTCTCTCGGACAACACTAGCCTCAACATTTTACACGACATAACTCAACCTGCCACAGCCTTGTGAGGTATGTCCTATTAATGGCCCCACTTTATGAGCCAGTAAACTGAAGCCCAGAGAGGTTAAGTGACCTCCCCGAGGCTGCACAGCAGTAATTGAACCCAGGCTCTCAGGCTGGTCTCTTAACCACTATACTATCCCAATTCCCTGTCCTGTGTGGTGGCTTCAATTTGAATGTATTGTTATTCAAGTTGTTATTTGCGATAGCCCAATTTAAGCTTTTAAATTTAACTCAAAGTCAGGGAATTCCCTGGCGGTCCAGTGGTTAGGACTCGGCGCTTTCACTGCTGGGGCCCGGGTTTGATCCCTGGTTGGGGAACTAAGATCCCTCAAGCCTTGCAGCACACGAAAAAAAAAAAAAGTACATAAATAAATTTAACTCAGAGTCATTAAACATTTAGAATGTGTACCCATGCAAAACAGAGATTCTACCTGAGAAGAATAGGGTTGTGCTTGGGATGGCTGAGCCCTGGCTGTCATGTAGGTGTTCATCCAGGGGGAATAGGCTAAGTGACACCCAGGGCATATCAGTTAGCTGTTGCTGCATAACAAATTAACCCCCCCACCCCGAAATTTAGCTGCTTAAAACACTACACATCTATTATTTCACCCAGTTTCTATGGGTCAGGAATCCAGGAGTAAATTAGCTGAGGGGTTCTGGCTCAGGGTCCCTCAGGAGGTCACAGTCAAGACATCAGCCAGGGCTGCCTCATCTGAAGGCTCGACTGGGGCTGGAGGAGCTGCTTCCAAGCTGGTTCCCTCCCATGGCTGTTGGCCGGAGGCCTCAGTTCCTCACCACGTGGACCTCGCCATAGGGCTGCTCATGACATGGCAGCTGGCTTCCTCCAGAGAGAGTGTGATCCAATGTGGGGGTGGTGGTGGTGGTGAGAGAGCTAGAGAGAGAGAAAGAAGAATATATATATTTAAAACATTCTCTCTGAGGACGTGTATATGATTGTAAGAATGAGAAGATGGGACTTCCCTGGTGGTCCAGTGGTTGAGACTTCGCCTTCCAATGAAGGGCGTGCGGGTTTAATCCCTGGTGAGGGAGCTGAGATCCCACATCCCTCATGGGCAGGGAACCAAAGCATAAAACAGAAGCAATATTGTAGCCATTTCAATAAAGACTTTAAAAATGGTCCACATCAAAAAAAAAATCTTAAAAAAAAAAAAAAGAATGAGAAGGAAAGGCTAGACGTGGACTTCCCTGGTGGTGCAGTTGTTAAGAATCCGTGTGCCAATGCAGGGGAAACGGGTTCAAGCCCTGGTCCGGGAAGATCCCACATGCCACAGAACAAATAAGCCCGTGTGCCATAACTACTGAGCCCATGTGCCACAACTACTGAAGCCCGTGTGCCTAGAGCCTGTGCTCCACAACAAGAGAAGCCACTGCAATGAGAAGCCCACGCACCACAACAAAGCGTAGCCCCTGCTCGCCTCAACTAGAGAAAGCCTGCACACAGCAATGAAGACCTAATTCAGCCAAAACTAAATAAGTAAATAAATAAATTTATTTTAAAAAAAGAAAAGGCTAGAAGTGTATTCACCAAAATGACGACGGGGTGGCTTTGGGGGGAGTGAAGAATTAGAGGCCAAGATTAAGCAGAGTTGAACCTCAGCTGCAATCTTTACAAGGTGAATATATTTATTTTTCAGGAAATTAATAATTAGGTTTAAATACTTTTTTTTAAAGATGAAAGAATGGGAAAGACAGGTGTGAGAGTTATTTGGGGGAAAGTACCTACATGTAACTCAACTGCTCCACTGCCCTTCGGAGAGACCCTCAGAGCAAGGAATGGGGTGGGGCAGCCTCCAGCCAACAGCCAGCGAGGAACTGAAGTCTACCAGCAACCACATAGGCTTGGAAGCAGATACTGCCTCAGTCGAGCCTTCAGATGAGACCCCAGCCCAGCACAACACCTTAATTGCAGCCTGTGGGAGACCCTGAAGCAGAGGACCCAGCTGAGCACCCCAGATTTCTGAAACTGAGATAATAAATGTTTTAAGCCACAAAGTTTTAAGGTAATTCATCATGCAGCAATGGTAACTAACACATCAGCAAAACCTCATCAACTACAACGACAGAAACTACAAAGTACATGGAATAAACCTCAGAAAAATCTGCAGAGAGAAAACGGTAACATTTTACTGATATACATTTTTTAAAAAAACAACCAACAAACAAAAAACCAAAAAACAGACAAGTGGTGAAGTGGATGACGGAGGTACCCAGGGCAACTCACGATCTTAAAGGATCAGTTCTCTCCCTGATGAACCTTGAACATCATCATAGTTCAGATCCTTGCAATAGTTTCCTTGGAAGTGGATAAACCTATTCTCAAGTTCATGTGCATAATTGAATTGTAAGCGAAGCAAGGCTGGAATGTACCAAAATGAATGACTGTTTATTGAGCATATACTATGTGCCAGGCACTGTTCCCAGTGCTTTAGTTATTAGGATTAACTCATTTAATCACCGCAGCAACCCCAGGTGGTCGGATCTAGTTCACAGATAGATAATGGAAATACAGAGAGGTTGGGTGGCTGGCTGCAGAGCCTGCCCACTGGACCTCTGCGCCACACTACCCTATACAACAGTAAGACCCATTATAAAGCTACAGTAACTAAAATAGCAGGTCATCGGTGCCTGTCCTATTTTATTTACTCTTCTATTCCCTAGAGCCAAGCACATAGTATCTGCTCGCTAAATGTCCTAAACTCATAGTGCTTAAGTCTGGAAGCTTGAGCTTAAGTCTGGAGACTGCCCAGGGTTTGAATCCCAGTTATGACATTTATGAGACCAGTGGCCGATCTCTCTTCAGCTCAGTCCCCCCCACCTCTGGAAAATGAGTCTAATCGGGCACGCTTCTGAGGGCTGTTGTGGGGATGAACGAGTTAATATTTACAAAGCCCAGAGTAAGCACTACAGAAGTGTCAAAATAAATCAATCCCGCGGAAAATTCACTTTCCAGAGGCTTCGCTGCTGGCCACCAGCAGGGGACAGCAGAGACTCACGCCTTCGTTCAGTAGTACTGGAGCCTTCACTTGAAATGCCACAAGCATATATTGAGCACCCAACGTGTGCCGCGCGCGCGCTGGGGGCCGGATGAGGTGGTGAGGAGATCCCTGGGCTCTCTCCTGGGACATAAAAGCTACCTTTCCCAAATTTCTTAGCCCGTCCCTTAAAGCCTGTGGGATCAGCCCCACCTCCCTACTGCCCCCTCCTCTCTCCACATTGAATGTGGTCCAGCTGCCAGGCCATTGCACGTGCGGTTTCCCACGCCGGGAAACCCTCCTACCCTGGAGTTCTGAGGCGCTGGGTTGGGGTGGAGGCACAGGTAATCTTCCGAGCAGAGGGAACGGTACTGGCCAAGGTGTAGAGTTGGGAATGACCCGGGCCCTAGTGACAGAACAGGGAGCCCTTCAGCCTGGTTGGCCTCAAAGCTACACAGAGGATGCAAGCAGGGCACGTGGTGGTCAAACAGGGTGTCACTGGACGGACGTGAGGGCCACGAGGACAGAGACCGGCATGCTCACATCTGGGTCCTTAGTTTTTGCTGAGCTATTCAAGGTGTGCATGCCCTTGAACAACCTCATTCTCTTTCCAAGCCTCAGTTTCCCCATCTGTAAAATACTGTGCACCATCCAGGATTGTTGATACGATCAAGAAGATTAATGCACACGAATAACAGCCGTTGTCATTATAATATAACATTGAGAGAAGGCAACACAGGATCTCCCGAATCAGAAACGTGAACTCTCGGACATCACTCCTACTGGATTCGAACGTCAACAGGCATTTACTGAGCGCCTGCGGTTTGCCGGGCGCTGCCGTAGGTAGTTACAGGAGACACAGCCGGGAACAAAATGCACCCAAACACCCCCTGACCACGCCCCCAGCGTATCGCCCCGCCCCAGACCCGCCTCCTCTCCGCCCCCTCTTTCCTGAGCCTACCAGAACGAGGTAGAGGTGGAGGTTATCTACATATTCATGAGCCCATCAGCCAATCCACAGCCTGAACTCAGGCCTGTCTTTGGAGCCTGGGTGATTGTGACGTCAGGAGTGACGCAGTCAGTGATACTTAAAGGCGCAGTGACCTCCTATAGAGTAGGGAGTTTGGAATAGATTTAGAGCGACACACACCTGCGTCTCTTTGGGGGTCTGTACAATACAGGTTGGGATGTGCGAGGCATAGAAACCAACTCAGACTAATAGCACCGAAAGAGTGTTGCTTTCGTGGGTGAAGTCAGGGATGCGTTTGGCGCGCGCACTCCCTGCCAGGCACTTGTCCAGCGCCGGGTTCTTGCCTGGAGCTGGAGCTTCAGCACCGGGGGTCGCGGACAGCTCCAGGGCCCAGACAGAGGGCCCTGAGTGGGTGGGTGTGCGGGTGTGTAGAGGGCTCTGGGGACAGGGTCCAAAAAGAGCCCTAGGCCCTCAGCCAGCCCACGGGAACAAGGGCCTACTCTCTCTGCCTGTCTGCCCCCCTATCCAAGCCTCAAAGGAGCCCAGCCCGCCAGATCTATGAATCCACCTGACATCTCCAGCCGGATGTTCATTAGGTCGAAACTGTTCCTGGTCCCAGCCCTGCTGCTCCCACGTCGTCTCCATGTCTGCAGATGGCAGTTCCATCCTTCCAGGTGCTGGGGACAGATATCTTGATGTTATCCTTGACTTCTTGCTTGCTCACCCCATAACCAATCTATTAGGAAGTCCTGTCGCCTCTGCCTTCAAAAGTCTATCTTAAATCTGCGCACTTCTCCCCCCACCTCTGCCTCCCCTTGACGCAGCCCTAGGATCTCCCACCTGGACCAGCTCAGTCCCCTTCATCCAGGCCCTCGGCTCCAGTCCTCACCGGCGCCCCCCCGTCTGTCCTCCCCGAAGCAGCCACCAGGAGGCGCCTGTGAGCACCTGAGTCACGCCCTGCCTCTCCTCTGCCCACAGCCCTCCAGGGTCCCACCTCCCTGGGGGTAAAAGCCCAAGTCCTTCCCGCGGCCCACAAGGCCCTGCACGGCCTGCCCCGTCCCCTCCCTGCCCTCCCCTCCTCCCTCTCTCCGCCTCGCTCACTCTGCCCCAGACACACTGTCCTCTTCGCTGATCTTCCACCATGCCAGGCATGGCTCTGCCTCAGAGTCTTTGCACTGGCTGAGCCCTTTGCCTAGAACCCTCTTTTCCCTGGATATCAGCTCCTTTCCACTCACAGCGAGTGGGGGTGGGATAAGTTAGCAGGGGGCTAACTTTCAGGCATCACAGGCCCTGTAGACCTGGTAGAGATATTGGTCTCTATCCCAAAGGCAATAGGGAGCCATGGAGTGTTTTATAGGAGGGAGAGGTGAGACAATCACATCTGCATCTTCTGGTTTCCCTCTGGCTGTTGTGTGAAGAGCAAACTACCCACTATGTAAATAGAGGAGGCTTGTGCCGGCTCCCAGGCGGGCAATGGTGTGGCTTAGATGAGGCCAGGGCCCCCCAGAATTCCCCTTGGGAGAATCTGGGGTCTGCCTTGATTGTGCTATGTCCCCCAGAGCTCAGTACAGGACCTGGCATACAGCAGGTGCTCAATAAAAGTCTGAGGAAGGAAGGAAAGAAGGAAGGAATGTCCCATGCCCAGAACCCTGGCTTGGAGACATCTGACATTGCATTGGGACCTCACAACAAAGCCGCGAAGAGGACATCATTGGATCCATTGTACAGATGGGGAAATTGAGAGTCAAAGAAAGAAATATGCCTGAGCAAACCTCAGGTCAAGGCCTCTGGTGGTAATGGAAGGTTTCCAGGGGGAGGTGGCATTTGAGTGGGGCCTGGAAAGACAGGGATGAAGGTCAAGGGCCAGAGGAGGGCACTCTTGGCTACAGGAAAGGCATGAGCGAGCGTCACGTCGTGCGATGGTAGGAGGATGAAATCCAGCTGGAAACCTGATGGAGAGATTGTGCAGGGCTGGAGGTCGGGTAAAAAGGTCCTGAGCTGGGAAGGTCTGTCCGGTGCAGAGAAAAGAGCTTCCGTATCTGCCCCGCGCCCAGACTGGGGAGTCACCCCCTCCCCTTGAGTGTGGGAGGGGCCTGCGACTTGCTCTAACCAATGGAATATGCGAAGGTGATGGCGTCACTCCCACGGTTAGGTTACTTTTTCCTCCCTTGTGGTTTTTCCAATTGTAGTTAAATACATGTAGCATAAAATTTACCATTTTAAACATTTTAGGAGTACAGCTCAATGACATTAAGTACATTCATATAATTTATAATATAAGCATTTAATGCTATGATTTTTCTCCTAAGCACTGTTTTAGCTACATCTCACAAATTTTCATTTTCATTGAATAAAAAGTATTTTCTCATGGCTCTTCCATATAGGTTAGTAAGAAGTTTATGGTTTAATCTCCAAATCTTTGGAGATTTTTTTCACATAGCTTTCTGATTTTTTTTCACATAGTTACTGATATCTAGTTTAATTTTGTTACATACTTTGGATGATTTGACTTTTCTTAAATTTAAGGTTCGTTTTATGACCTACCTTGGTGCGTATGATTAAAGAATATGGTCTATCTTGTTGAAGGTCCCATGTTAACTTGAAAAGGATGTATATTCTGCTGTTGTTGGGTGGAGTGTTCTAGAAATGCCATTTCAAGTTGGTTGATAATGTTATCAAGGTCTTCTAGTTCTTTGCAGATTTTCTGTCTACTTTTTCCACCAACTGCTGAGAGCATAGTTTGAAGTCTCCAAGTATAATTGTAGATCTGTCACTTTTCCTTTCATCTTTATCAGTTTTTGTTTTGTGTGTCTTGACTGTATATTGTTGGATTGTTTGCTGGTTGTATGTGGTGAGATGCATACACATTCAAGATGGGTAAATTGGCCCTTTTATCATATACGTCCCTTGCTATGATGTCTGCTTTTAAAATTTTATTTATTTATTTATTTTAGTTTTGGCTGCGCGCGGGCTTCCTCTAGTTTCGGTGAGCGGGGGCTACTCTTCGTTGCAGTGCGCGGGCTTCTCATTGCAGTGGCTTCTCTTGTTGCGGAGCACGGGCTGTAGGCGCGCGGGCTTCAGTAGTTGTGGCACACGGACTCAGTAGTTGTGGCGCACGGGTTTAGTTGCTCCGTGACGTGTGGGATCTTCCCGAAACAGGGCTCGAACCTGTGTCCCCTGCATTGGCAGGCGGGTTCTTAACCACTGCGCCACCAGGGAAGCCCCCCAGTATATTTTAAATGACTATTTTCTTGGTATATTTCCCCCGTCCTTTTAGTCTTATCTATGTCTTTGTATTTAAAATGGGTGTCTTGCTAATCATGAATTTCCTCAGCTTTTGTTTGCTGGAAAAGCCTTTATTTCTCCTCCATATTCAAATGATATTTTCACTGGGTATAAGCTTCTGGGTGGACAGTCTTTTCCCATCAGCACTTTAAAGACATCCTTTTTTTTTCACAATTAAGTCTGTGATCATTCTTGTCTTTGCCCCTCTGTAAGCCATGTGTCTTTTTCTCCTCAGCTGCCTTCAAGAATTTTCTCCTCATTTTCAAATTTCTGTGTTTTGAGTATGACATGTCTGGCTATGTATTTGTGGGAATATTTATTCCGTTTGGTATTTTCTGAGCTTCTTGGAACTGTGATTCGGTGTCTTAAATTTTGGAAAATTATTGGGCCATTCTCTCTCTCTCTCTCTCTCTCTCTCTTTTAAGTCAATTGAGGGAATCCCCTGGTGGTCCAGTGGTTAGGACTCTGAGCTTCCAATGCTGGGCCATTCTCTCTCAAAATATCCTTCTGCCCACTTTTCCTTGTCCTTCTGAGATTCCAGTTACACATTTGTTAGATCATTTGATCTTGTCCTATGGCCTTTGGGGGCTCCCAGCCCATCTACAACACCTCTTTAATGCTTGATCATCTTTTTAGGAAAGACAGAACAGGCTTCAGGCTTGTTTTCTGTTTAGAGTTGGACAGGACTGGGGAGGATTTTTATTGTATTTATCTTTTCAGCTGACCTTGACTGGTGGCAGCCTGTAGTGGTGAGTTGTACTTTTCTCTTTAAACACATCCAAGTCTTTTTCTAGAAACGGTCGGATGGAAAGAAAAATGTTCGGTAATACTCGGACACAGACAAAAGGGGGTGGGTGGTCTGTGAGTGGCAGGAGGTTGAGGGGGGGCTTTCCTACCTAACCTCCTCTTTTGGCATCTGGGGAAACTGAGGTTCAGAGTGGCCCTGGGCCCTCTGTCCTTGGGATTGGGGGGTGGGAAGTGGAGGAGGTGCTGGGGGGACCCTCACTGGGCCCTGGTCCAGCTCAGCTGCCACTGAGGGTTTGGGCATCCAGCTGGCCCGCAGGGGTCTCAGTTTCCTTGAATGGAGATGTAGCTGATGAGTCAGGCCCCTTGACCGGATGTGGGGGGGGGAGGGGTGCCCAGCAGCCTCACCAGCTCCCCTGTCGCACAGGGCATGGCTGGGTCTCTAGGCCTTTCTTGTTCTGTCTCTCTGTCTGTCTCTCTGTGTCTCTCTTTGTCTCAGCCCCTCTGTTTCTCCCTGGCTCTCCCTGTGAAGTCTCCTTCCCTCGCCCTTCCTGTTTGAAAGCCACCTCCTACATCTGCCTTCCGCCACGGGGCTCTGACCCACTGTCTGAATGGCTGACCCCCACTGCACATCTGTGGGGGTAACGGTCTCCTACGATCACAAGGTACTGAGGCAAATTACAGTTACGGGGCGGGGGCCTCCGTGTGGGTGAACTGCGTCCGCTGGGCTGGGCCCTGCCGGCCTCAGCTGGGCAAGCTGGCCGAGGCGTGGCCCCGCTTGGGGCCACAAGAGCCATGCCCGGCCCCTTGCCCCTCCCCACCCCCCTTGCCAGGCCTGCAGCTTTTGTGCCAAGAGGAAAATGCCTTTGGGGAGAGTCAACAGGAAATGCCAATGTTTGCAAAACCCTGACCCGCTCATTCATTCATTTCAACAAATAGATTACCGAGAGCCTACTCTGTGCCAGGCACTGTTCCGGACACTGTGGCCAAAGCCGTGAAGAAGACAGACAAAAGCTGACATCCCCCCCCTCCAGCTGGGGGCCACAGACAATCAATAAGTAAAGTGATTAAGGGAAATAAAGCTGGGAGGGGGCTGCATGTGCGTGGTGGCAAGCACTATTAAGTAGGGGGCTGGGCGGGCGCCTTAGGAGGTGTCATCTGAGCTGAGACCCGAAGGAGGCGAGGGTGGAAGCTGGGTAGGTGTTCGGCATCCCCCCCAAATCACGGAAGTGAGTTCTACTTGCTGTGTGTCCCTGGGTTCGTGACTAAATTTCTCGGACCCTCCGTTTTCCTGTCTGTACTGACCTTACACGGCTTCTGGCGTGTAGTAGGTGGTCAAGAAACAGTTGCTGTTAATAACAGTGATCTGAATAATCAAATCTGATCCACACCCTTGCGCTTGGTCAGGGATCGGTGGAGCCTCTTGTGTGTGGGAGTCCCAGCTAGGGCTCAGACCCAGGTCCTGTCCTCTGGGAGTCCCCAGGCCAGACACAGAAACTCTCAGTCCTGTGTGCTCAGGGTTGGAACCTAGGGCCAGAGGGTGTGGGTTGCACAATGTCTTTCCAACAAGAAAAAGGTGGCTGAGGGACTTCCCTGGTGGTCCAGTGGTTAAGACTCCGCCCTCCCAATGCAGGGGGCCCCGGGTTGGATCCCTGGTCATGGAACTAGATCTCGCATGCAGCAACTAGAGATCCCGCACGTTGCAGCAAAGATCCCGCGTGCAGCAACTAAGACCTGGCTCAGCCAAATAAATAAATAGGTATTAAAAAAAAAAAAACGGTGGCTGATAATCCAAGCCTCTCAGGGTGGGAGGTAAGAGCGTGTACGTGTAGCCCAGACGGTGGACAGGGCATGGCTGGGTGTCTCTCTGTCTCTCTCACTCACTCTATCTCTCCATCTCTGTCTCTCTCTCTTAGTGTCTCTGTTGCTCTTTATCTCCGTCTGACTCTATCTCTCACCCTCAGGGACAGGTGGGGAATATTGGGCTGGTTTTGAAGGATGCATAGGAGTCCGCAGGTGACGAAAGGAGGAAGGGTGTGCCGGACAGAGGGGACCAGGAGGAAGCCAGGCCCAGTCTCAGTGGGGGCCTGGGGAGCACGGAGGGTGGTAGGCAGGAAAGAGAACCCGTCAGAGCCATGTTTTAGGAAGAATCCGCCAGGTTGGTGGCAGAGCAGAAGGGGCGGGCCTGGGGCAGCCATTCCCAGCGTGCCACTGTGCTCACTCCCGATGCCACAGGGGTCAGCTTTGGTCCCCATTCATGTCCAGTCCTACTGCCACCATCTCCCATTCCCTCTGTCCACTCCTAACTGGCAGGCTTAAAGCCCAGTGGAAAACCAGATGCCACACGCTCTCCAGCCAGACCTCACTGCTGCCACATCAGAGCTCCCAGCAGCTCCTGGCCAGGCCAGGGGGTCCTTCCTGCTGTCCACCTTCAGTCTCTCCTACTGCCAGTGTCAGGCCAGGGCATCAGCCCACACAGAGCAGGGACCAGCCCCTTCTCATCGAGCTTAGGCACACCCTCGGCGCTCCATAAATGCACAACAACCATTAGATGATGAGATCAAAAGAATCCGCCTGACTTGCTTCTGCTCAGAAACTGGGAGAAGGAAGGAAAAAAGTGAGATGATGATCCCACCCCCTTCTCTGCGCGTCTGCATTTTGTCTCGTCCCCCATCCCCACCCGTACCACGTCCTCGGTGGTCAGCTGACATCTTCAGGACAGGGAGAGTGAAGCCCAGAGAGGCCCAGGGACTGGTCCGAGATCACACAGCCAGGACTCAACAATCCAGGGCCCTCGGATGCCACCCTCTTTGTACACCGAGAGTGCCTCTCTCCCCACCTCTCAAAACGTACCATCTGCTGTGCCTTGGCTTCAGGGCCCCGCCTGGAGTTAATGAGGCTTCGGGGCCTGGGCACCTCCCCAGCCAGCATCCAAGACAGGGGTGGGTGGGAAGGAGGGAGGGAGGGTCGAGGCCCCCCGCTGCACGCACCCCAACTCCCTCCGGCCCCCGAGCTTTTTTCCCTGATGGAGTTGATGGGAAGGCGAATCAGCAGGGGAAGGGGAGGACAAGCCACACGCCTTCCGGGGGTGGGAGGGGGGTATTCCCAATCAGAGGCTCATTCACAAATCCACGTACCGGCCGCTCTCTCTCTCTCACACACACACACACACACACACACACACACACACACTCCACGGCCTGCGACGGCCTCCTTGGGCTGTGGGTGGCCACTTGCAAGAGACCGGCCTGGTGTGTTTCAGACCAATGCATCTGCATCCCTCCCCCTCTCTCTCAAGCCTGTGATCTCCAGCTCTGAGAGTCCCCGGCACCTTCTTCCGACTCCCCCAGAGAAAGCCCCTCGCTCGGGGCTATGGAAGTCTGGACCCTGGACCTGCACCCTAGGCGGCCGGCCCAGCCTGTGCTCCTGACCGAGTGAGGCAGCTCGGGCTGCCCTTGCCTCCTTCCAAGAATGGAGGTGCCCGGGCCCCTGGTGTCCAGCAAGCCGGGCGAGACCTCGGTCAAATGGCAGCTCTGCTACGACATGACGGCCAAGATGTGGTGGATGGTGAGTGCGAAGGCACCCACCAGTGCCGGGTGCGCCTCGGGTGGAAGTCTTGGGGGGCAGGAGGGGACAGCGGGGAGCCAAAGGGCTTCTCGCCCCGTTCTCTGGCCTCTCGGATTCGGGGACGCTTGGACATTTGTGAAGGGCGTTCAGACGTGGTTGGCGGCAGCAGTGACCCCTCCCTGGGCATTTGGAAATGGAGGAGAGGTGGTCAGGAGCGAGGAAACCAAGGCCAGACAATGGAGAGAAAGCCATTCCGGAGTCTCCCACCTGGAAGCGTGGCCAGGGCTGCCCAGAGGCGGTTAAGAGTCCGAATGTGCCGGTGTCTGTGGCCAGGAGGGTGCCGAGGCTGGCCGTCCTCTGGGAAGGTTTGCAGTATGTTAGCTGGATCTGAAACCTTGCAGTAGCCATGACTCTGTTGCCCCAGGGCCTACGATAGGAAGTTCTGAGTAGAGCGAGGTCTGGGGGCTAGGAACGCTGGGTGGGGGGCTCAGGTTAACAGACAGGAGACGGGAGACTGAGCTGCTGTGGGACTCTGGCCACACCTCTGCCCATTTCTGTGCCCCCAGACCCTGGGGAGGGAATGGGCGCCCTGTAGCATCCACCCTTAAGACTGGGCACCCTTCTGGAAACTTCGAGGGGGATGGCCATGTTCCCTGAGTCGGGACCCAGCTGATGGGAGAGAAGACATTCTGGGGCAAGGCAGGCTGTGGCACCTGGGGGCTGGGTGTTTGCTGTCTGAGGCTCTCCAGCCAGCATGAAGGCCACAAGCCTGTGCGCCATTGTCTGCCCCGTCGTCCATCCATCCCTCTGTCCCTCCAGGAGCTGGCCTGCCGCCCGAAGTGGAACTCTGAAATCTTCTACCTACCTATCCAGTTCTAGGTCTGAACCTGGGTGTGCTGTGTGACCTTGGGCCAGTGGCTCGCCCTCTGTGTTCCTCAGGTTCCCCTATCAGGGAAATGGGTTTGGGGCCTAGACGTCTCAGACTTCTCAGCAAGTGTTCTCCGAGGAGAGCTGGGCCTTGGGTGGAAGACCTCCCACGACCCCTCATTACTGCTGCCCCTGGGGTTCAGGTGACTCAGGTGGGTTGGGTGAAGCGGGAGTTATAGAGTATCAAGGTTTTGGGGTCCATGAGGACAGAGATGTTCCCACGTCCCTGAGTAGCGTCGCGCATTGGTTTCATTTTTCATTCCTCATTTAGCCAACATTGATTAAACACCTGCTGTGTCTCCAGTCCTGTTCTCCTGCTGAGGACACAGCAGTGACCCAGACAAAGACCACGGTCCTCTTGGGGCTGATCTTGCAGTGAGGGAGACGGAAAATAAAAGTATCAGTGCACAAAATCAGACTTAATTATGATTGTGGAAGGGGTTCTAAGGAGCTGGGGGCTTTGAGTTAGGCTGGGCAATCTAGGAGGGCTTCACTGAGGAGGTGACATCTCATCTGAGACCTGGCAGATGGATGACAGAATTCATTAGAAGAGAAGGGGGAAGAGCGTCCCCAGCAGGCACAGCCCATGCAAAGGTCCTGGGGCAGGATGGGGCCTGGCGTGTTCGAGGAACAGCCAGGAGGCCCGTGTGTCTGGAGCAGAGTGAGCGAGGTGGGGAGAGGGAGGAGGGGAGGGCAGGGAGGGGACACGGGCCAGGGTCGTGCAGGCCCATGTGGGCCATGGGGAGGACTCAGGCTTTTACCCTGAGGGAGGTGGGAACGCTGGAGGGCTGTGGGCAGAGGAGGGGCGGGGCCTGCTTTACATTCTTTAAAGCTCCCTTGGGCTTCTGTGGGGAGAAGGGATAGTCTGAGGCTGACGTGGCAGCTGGTACCAAGGGGAGGCCAGGGCAGCATCCAGGCCAGCCATGATGGGGGCCTGGGGGTGGAGGGAAGTGGGTGGGTTTCTGATGAAGAAAGGCAAGAACCTGATGATTAAATTGGAAGCTCAGATAATGGCGTGATTTGCTTAAAGTCACAGGGCAAGTGGAGGGCAGAACTGAGAACTGGAGAAGAGGCCTGGGGCTAGAGGTCAGAGGTGAGAGAGTGATTCCGCATCACCTTTCTCCAGGGTCCTGGGAATGTCAAGCAGTCTGTGACAAGGAGAATTGTTCTGTGCAAACTTGAGGTCTTATCAAGAGAGGTAGAAGCCCCGGTACAGAGGAGGTTATGGATCCACTAATCAGCTAAGGACAGATGTCAAACTGCGGTATATCCAGAAGAGGAAAGAGGATGGGGTTCAGCAGCCTGTGGAGAAAGATTGAGAGATTCAGGGCTTCAGCCCTAAAAAGATGCCTGGGCAAATTTGGTTAAAATTTGGTTAAATTCATCACCTTGCTCTGGGCTCAGTCCCAAGCTGGGTCATCTGGGCCCCCCCACAGAAGATCAGCCCCAGCCCCACCCACATGGAGCCCCCAACACAAGAGCTGAAACAGCCAGACCCAGCCAGACAGTTCTCAAATGTCCCCAGGTGGGGCTGCCCTTGGGCACAGGAAGCTGATGTGGGAGCTGGGGATGTGGTCTGTGCAACCCCAGAGGGCAGAGCTCAGCCTCCGCAGGGGTCAGTTCAACGTTGGTAAGGACTATCACCCCCCTGGCTGAAAGGTAATGAGGCAACTGTCACAGGAGGCATCCAAGCCCCGCTTGGTGGGAATTCCATCCTTTTAAGTAGAGAGGACCAGGCCATTCTAAAAAGGTCTCTTTATGCTCAGAGCAGCAAAGATCCCTAGGTGAGTGAGCGACCCCCAGGCAGCATTCAAAATGTGGGGCTGGACAGGGAAGTGTGAGTAGGGGCCAAAGATTCCAGCCTCAGCCCCCAAATCCCAGGCAGACTCCCATCTCCTGCAGCCATTGGAGGCACGGCGCCCAGGGTCCATGGGACTTTCAGTGCTCTCAGAAATATTTAAATTTATTTATTTATTTATTTTACAACCAGAAGAACGCAAAATGTGATAATAATGAATATATAGCAATGCATCTAGCCTGAATTATGTTGACATGTATACCAACGCAAGCAGAAAACATAATATTTAATAATTTTATTATTTAGGGAGGAAGGCCAAATGCATCGGGCCCTCCAAAGTCATAATGCGGCTACATTCATTCAGTGTCTGTTCATTCGTGCAAAGAGCAAATTCTCTCACTTCTTGGTGCCTCAGTTTCCTCATCTGTAAAATGGGGGAGGGGTGCGTGAAGAATAAAGCCTCTTCTCCTACAGGGTCTTTGTGGGATAATCCAGTGAGCCAATGACCATGGAGGTGTCTGGCAAACTGTTAAGGGCTGTGCCCAGGTCAGGAACTGTGTGATACTCACACAGCTAGAGCAGGAGAGATTGTGGTTAGATTCCAGGAGAACTTCCGTGGCCACTCCACCTATTCAGCGAGTGCCTATTACATGTCAGCTGTGAGCTAGGCTGACCCAGCCCTGCCCTTCTTGGGCTCATGGTCCAGTCGGGGGTTAGGGAGTTAGAGAGAAAATGAATAAATGCGTGAGAGAATTCCAAATTGGGAGGAAGTCTGCAAAGACATTAAAGGGGAGGGTAATGGGCCTGAGGAGGAAGCCAGGTGGGCAGGGAAGGCCTCTCTGAGTTGCAGCCTGAGTAATCTCAGGGACCAAAGGACTGGAGGTAGTGAGCACAGCCCGTGCAAAGGTCCTGGGGCAGGACTGGGCCTGGCATGTTGGAATAACAGCCAGGAGGCCCGTGTGTCTGGAGCAGAGTGAGCGAGGGGGAGAGAGGGAGGAGGGGAGGGCAGGGAGGGGACAGGGTAGGTCGTGCAGGGCCTTGTGGGCTTGTGGGGAGGACTTGGGGTTTTATTCCAGGGGCACTAGGGAGCCCTGGGAGGGCTGTGAGCAGGAGAGGGCCTCCCCCATCTGCCGAGGGGGTCCCTCTGCCCGTCTGTGAGTGCCACCCGCTGCCTCCCCCGCCGTGTGCCCGGCGCTGGGGTAGGATTTGGGGGGCACATAGTCTCCCCAGCCCCCAGCCCGCACCCGCCCGGCCGCCGCCCACTCTGCCCACATCTGAGGGACCGAGGAGCCGGACAGTCTGCTGCAAACCACGGAATGTTTCCCAGAGCGCCCGGGCCGGGAATGTCGGCGGTGAGGAGGGGAAGGGCGGGGAGCCCCGGAGAAGAAAGTTGGGGAGACACAGAAAGCAGGGCCAGGGAGGGGGGGTGGGCCCAGGCAGCACAGAGGGCTGAAGGGGTCACCATCATGCCCCCCCACTTTACAGACGGAGAAACGGAGGCACAACCAGTACCTGACCGCACCCATCAGCTCCCCACCCCACCCCGGCTCCAGGTCCCAGCACTTTCCTACCTTCTGGAAGTCCTTCCTCTCTTCCATCCTTTCTTCTCCCGGGCAGGCAAACATGGGGTGTTCAGAGCCTCCCCTGGGGGCTCCTGAGGCTGCCCCTCCAAGAGCAGGGTAGAGCTGGGCTGCTGCTCATTCTAGAAGTCAAGAGAAGGAAAAGCCATGGCTCAGAGAGGGACAGTACTTTCCCCAAGGTCACACAGCAAACTACTGTAAATTTGCAGTGCTGAGCCGAGAGCTCAAGATAATAGCCATTTGGAGTCCTCCCAACAAGCCTATGAAGAAGGAACTGCCATGATCACCATCTTACAGATGGGGATACAGGCTCGGAGAGGGACGGTCACTGCATGAGGACGAAGGGACGTGACAGGATAATGCGGTGGTTCAGAGCTTACCCTCAGGACCAGCCTCTGTCTGTCATCCATGAGAGGCTGCTATTTGGGGAGGTCACTTCACTCAGGTAGTGGGTGTCACACCCCAGCCCCACACAAGCTGATGACAGGGTGCTTCGGTCCACCTTCGCCCCTGGTGGCCTTGAGAGGCTCCGAGAGCCCGAGGCCTAGAGCCAAAGACAGGGTGGCGGTGCCTGGTCTTTGGATGGAAACTCAGGGAGCAGGGAGAGGGCCCTGGCCGGGGGCCGGGGTGGGGCTCCCTGGAGGAAGTGGCATTTCAGCCAAGCCTGGGGGGATGCTAAGGCTTTCAGCTCAGAGAGACGGTGGTGAGGGCATTCCTGGCAGAAGGAACTGTGCAGACACAGGTGTGGCGGTGGGAATGTGCTGAGTGTGACAGAGCTAAAGGCAGGAGGAGGTGAGTGAGGTAGCAGAGGGAGGCGAGAGAGAAGTGTGAAGCCAGACCCTGGTGGGAGCTGGGCCTTCCCTCCCGGGCAGCAGGGAGCCATGCTGGGTGAATGAGTAGGGAGGGGCATGGCCAGATCTCAGGCAGCTGTGGGATTGGGAATGGGGGCTGGGAGGAGAGTGAAACGGTGATCCAGATGGTAGAAAAGGAGACCTGAGGAGGGATGGGGGAGAGGCCCGAGGGGGAGAATGGGCAGAACGTGAAGACCCACAGGCTGCGGAGAGGGAAAGGGGAGGAGGTGAGGCCGATGCTGCGATCCCAGCCTCGGGGGCGGTGAGCGACGGTGAAATTGTCCCTGAGGTGGGGACATGGGGTGGGGGAGGGGCGGAAAGAGGCTGAGTCTAGGGATCCTAGGGGATGTCCTGGGGGGGATGCTGAGTAAGGTGTGGAGAAAACCACTGGGGCCTAAAGTGGTGCATGGTACATCTCACGTGATCAGTAACTGCTTATCCATGGGAGGGAGGGACAGAGGGTCAGGGAGGGATAGATAGAAGGATAGAGGGATGGACGAGTGGGTGGGTAGATGGGTGGGTGGGTGGATGGATGGCTGGATGGGTGGATGGGTGGATGGATAGGTGGGTGGGTGGATGGATGGATGGATTGTGGATGGATGGGTGGGTGGGTGGTTGGATGGCTGGATGGGTGGATGGGTGGATGGATTGTGGATGGATGGGTGGGTGGGTGGTTGGATGGCTGGATGGGTGGATGGGTGGATGGATAGGTGGGTGGGTGGACGGATGGATGGATTGTGGATGGATGGATAGACGGGTGGAGGGATGGGTGGGTGAACATATGGACGATTGGATGGATAAATGGACAGATGGGTGGGTGGAGGCTGAAGACAGAAGTGGCTACCCTGAGTGTGAAGGAAAAAGGGCCCAGCACAGCCTGGTGAGGGCCAGGCCAGTGAGATTTGCGGGGGGGGGGGCAGAAACCATGTCAGTTGCCCCATAACTCTCTCGCAGTGAGGCCCCCCCCGTCCTCTCCTCTGTCCTCACTCTCCACAGACAGCTGTGGGGCTAGATACTCCTCTCCACACACACATGGCTCAGCTCTGGGGGGCCCACCGCAGACAAATCAGTGGAAAATTAAAATAGTGTCTGTGTGCTGGTTATTGGCGGCCTCAGCTGGGCCACTTAATGACCCCTTTCTGGGGATTGTTACCAGCTGGAGGTGGCTGGGGGTGGGCATCAGCGCCGAGCCACCCAATCTGAAAGGGAGAGGGAGGGGGTGGTCCCTGGAAACAGTGCTGCCGGGAGAGGGGAAGGGCCATACGGTGGTCGTGATGGGAATCCAGGAAAAAGATGGTGCTGGGCTCTAGGTATGGACCAGCCTGGGCCCCGCATTCTGGTGGGTCCTCCCTCAGGGCCTCTGCCCTGCAATCCCTCCTGCGGGGGTGCCTGGTAGTTTCAGCTCATCTTTTAAGTCTCAGGCCCAATGGCACCACCTCCTGGAAGCCCTCCCCAGACCAGATCAACTCCTCCAATCATTTACTCTCTGCCCTGCTCACCTGTATGTATAATGTTAAGAGCAAGAACTTCACTTTGCCACTCACCAGCTGTGTGTCCTTGGGTAAGTCACTTTCTCTCTCTGTGCCTCATTTTCCTCATCTGTAAAACAGGGATGATAATAACCCCTTCCTCATAGAACTGTTGGGAGGATTCAGTGAGCTATTCAGGGCAAACTGGTAATTACTGAACATTTACTATGTGCTGGGCAATCCCATTTTAGGGATGGGGTCACTGAGGCCCACAGTTAGATAAACTAACCTGATACCGTCATTGTGTTGTGCCTGGACCAGGACAATCCCTTCTGCCCTGATTCCCCCAGCTCCCACCCTAGTCTCCACAGTCTGTCCTCCCCATAAGGACCACCAGAGGGTGCAGGTGAGCACCCGAGGCAGGTCCTCCTCCCTCCTCTGCCCACAGCCCTCCAGGGCTCCCACCTCCCTGGGGTAAAAGCCCAAGTCCTCCCCACCGCCCACAAGGCCCTGCACGACCCGCCCCGTCCCCTCCCTGCCCTCCCTCCTCCCTCTCTCCCCCTCACTCACTCTGCTCCAGACACATGGGCCTCCTCACTGTTCCTCCAACACACCAGGCACGGTGCTGCCCCAGGGCCTTTGCACGGGCTGTGCCTTCCACCCGAAATGCTGTTCCATATCCTTTGGCCAAACTGGCTTTGTCTCATTCTTCAGTTCTCAGCCCAAATGGCCCTCGGACAGCCCCCCCTTCCCAACTAAAGCCGGTCTTTCTGCTGTTCTGTCCTTACCCCTCCCCCATTCTTCTCCTGAATGCAACAAGCACAAGTTGCAATTATATTCTGTGTCATTCTGTATCTCCCACTGGACCACAAATGAGAGCAGGGATTTCTGCCCTGGTCTTCTCTGGGTCCCCAGCACTCCACATAGGACATGGCACACAGGAGGCGCCGAATAAATGTTTATTGAAAAATGAACAAAGGAGTAGATAAACATCACACAAATAATGTGCATGACAGCGCAGTCACAAACTCCCATCTCTCAAAGCTCAGCACCTTTATTCGCCCTGCTCTGGCTGACTTGATGATAATTTTAAAAGAGTAGTTCATAGATGCCACTCTTTTTTTTTTTACTTTCCGTTTTTAAGATTCAGTTACATACGAGATAAGACAAATCCAGAGGGCAGAAATAGACCTCGATATATTTGGGGACTTTTCCAGTTGGTGGAGAAATGACGGATTCTTCGATAAATTTTGATCGAAGGACAGCTTTAAGGAAAAAAAACTCCAACATTTTATTTTGGTATAGTTTTAGAGAAAAGTCACAAAGGTAACAGAGAATTCCCATGTACCCTCACCTGACTGCGCTGATGGGAAAATCTTTCTTAACAGCTGTGCATTTGTCACAACAAAGAAATTAACATCGGGACAGTAGTATTAACTAAACTCCGTCTTTTAACATCACTACCTGAGTTTTACCATTTTTTCTATTAATGCCCTCTTTTTGCTCCAGGATCCCACATGGCGTTTAGTCATCATGCCTCCTTAGGCTCCCTGGGCTATGATAATTTCTCCGTCCTTTCTTGTTTATCATGACCTTGACTGTGTCGAGGAGGACTGGCTGGCGTCCTGAGAACATTCCCTGATCCGGGTTTCTTGCATATTTTCTCATGATTAGACCGGGGTTTTGGGGAGGAAGACACAGAGGTGAAATGCCCTTCTCATTACACCCTATCAGGGGTCCCTGACGTGCACACGACGTCACCCTGAGGGTAACCTTTTTTAAAAAATTGAACAGTAGTTGATTTACAATATTGTGTTAGTTTCAGGTGTACAGCAAAGTGATTCAGTTACATATTTATTCATATATTCTTTTTCAGATTCTCTTTCATTATAGGTTATTACAGGGTATTGAATATAGTTCCCTGTGCTATACAGTAAATCCTTGTTGTTTATCTATTTCATATATAGTAGTGTGTATCTGTTAATCCCATACTCGTAATTTATCCCTCCCCTCGCCTTTCCCCTTTGGTAACCGTAAGTTTGTTTTTTATGTCTGTGAGTCTGTTTCTGTTTTGTAAACAAGTTCATTTGTATTATTTTTTAGATTCCACATATAAGTGATATCATATGATAGCTGTCTTTCTCTGTCTGACTTACTTCACTTAGTATGATAATCTCTAGGTCCATCCATGTTGCTGTAAATGGCATTATTTCATTATTTTATGGCTGAGTAATATTCCATTGTATATATATATACCACATCTTCTTTATCCATTCCTCTGTCAATTGACATTTAGGTTGTTTCCATGTCTTGGCTATTGTAAATAGTGCTGCTATGAACACTGGGATGCATGTGTCTTTTTTAATTAGAGTTATCTCCGGATATACGCCCAGGAATGGGATTGCTGGATCATATGGCAACTCTACTTTTAGCTTTTTAAGGAACCTCCATCCCATTTTCCATAGTAGCTGCACCAACTTACATTCCCACCAACAGTGTAGGAGGGTTCCCTTTTCTCCACACCCTCTCCAGCATTTATTATTTGTAGACTTTTTGATGATGGCCATTCTGACCAGTGTGAGGTGATACCTCATTGTAGTTTTGATTTGCATTTCTCTAATAATTAGCAATGTTGAGCATCTTTTTTTTTTGATATTGAGTTGTATGAGCCGTTTGTATATTTTGGAAATTAAGCCCTTGTTGGTCGCATCATTTGCAAATATTTTCTCCCAGTCTATATGTTGTCTTTTCATTCTGTTTATACCCTGAGGTCAACCTTGATCACGTGGTTATGATGGTCCACCAGCTTTCCCCACTGTGAGGCTACGCTTGTCCCCTTTTCGTGCTTTTTTCTTTGGAAGCCAGTCACTAAGTCTAGCACCCCTAGACTCGCCTCCAGGAGGGAGGAATAGCTACATGAATTATGTAAAATTCTTCTGCAAGGGAGATTGTTCTCGTCTCCTCCATTTATTTATTAATTCGTTTATTATGATCAGTATGGACTGATGACATGTTAACGTTAGGTTCTAGTTTATCATCTGATACTGCATTATTCATTTTTTTGCTTTGATTTTTTTGGCTTTGACATTGGAGCTCTTTCAGGTGGCTCCTGTGAGGGGGCAGGACAATTTTTTAAGCCTTGGAGAAGAAAACTTAAATTGCCTCCCTATACTATATCTTTCAGCAATATCCGTTACAAATGGGTCAACAGTGAAGCCATAAAAAAATTAAAACACAAAAGTACTAGAAGAAAATATGGGAGAAACTGTTTATAGGATCAGAGTGGAAAGGTCTTTCTAAGCAAGCACAAAGTCCCCTGAAGTCATAAAAGAAATGTTATGTTTTATTATATAAAAAATAAAATTTCATGGAGGGCAAAAAGGCCCCAAAATCAACAACAAATGTGAGAGAAATATTTGCACATACTTGCAAAAGATTTTTGCCAGACAATAAATATGTAAAGAGTGCCTACAAATCAACAAGAAAAGACCAACTGAAAAAAGATGCAAAGGATATGAACGGACCATCCCAGAAAAGACCTGAAAGAAATAAAAATGGATTCAAAATCTGTGAAAAGATGTTTGACCTTATAGGGTGAGACATTCACAATAAAGATACAATGGGATTTCTATCGTTTGGATTGCTAAAAAGCTGAAGTTTTCTTGTATGCTGCATTGTAAGCCATGGGTCACTGGTTCTCCACCAGGAGTGATTTTGACCCCAGAGGATACTCTGCGATGTCTTAAGACATTTTTGATTGTCATGACTAAGGGGAGGAGGCTACTAGGATCTAGCGGGAGGAGGTCAGGGGATGGGGTTCAACACCCGACAATGCACAGGATGCCTGCCCCTCCCCCAGCAAAGAATGCTCCAGCCCAAAACGTCAATAAGGAAGCAAGCTCTTTTGTGTATTACTTGGGAGAACATACATTTTTTAGAGGCAGTTTGGTATTATAGCATCTGCCAAAGTTTAAAGTGCAAACATCTTTTAAAAAATTTCTTTCTAATTGAAGTATAGTTGATTTACAATGTCGTGTTCGTTTCAGGTGTACAGCAAAGTGATTCAGTTATGTATATATTCTTTTGCAGATTCTTTTTTTTTTAATTTATTTTACTTATTTATTTCTGGCTGCGTTGGGTCTTCATTGCCGTGCAAAGGCTTTCTCTAGTTGTGGTGCTCAGGCTTCTCCTTGCGGTTGGCTTATCTTACTGCAGAGCACGGGCTCTAGGCACCCAGGCTCAGTAGTTGTGGCTCGCCGTCTCTAGAGCACAGGCTCAGTAGTTGTGGTGCACGGGCTTAGCTGCTCTGCGGCCTTTGCGGATTCTTTTTGATTTGAGTCTAGTTCCCTGTGCCATCCAGTAGGTCCTTGTTGGTTATCTATTTTATACATAGTAGTGTGTATATGGTTTTAAAAAAATATTTATTTATTTGGTTGCACCAGGTCTTAGTTGCAACAGGCGGACTGCTTAGTTGCAGCAGGCGGACTCCTTAGTTGTGGCTCGCCAACTCCTCAGTTACAGCATGCGAACTCTTAGTTGCGGCACACATGTGGACTCTAGTTTCCTGGCCAGGGATCAAACCCGGGCCCCCTGCATTGGGAGTGCAGAGTCTTAACCACTGCACCACTAGGGGAAGTCCCTGTAGTGTGTATATGTTAATCACAAACTCATAATTTACCTTTCCCCCCAACCCGGCAAACACCTTTCAACACCACATTTCCAATTCTTGCAATATATCCTCCATGTCTGCAGAGATACGTGTGTGAAGGTATTTGGCACCATATTGTTTGTGGTAACAAACACTGGTAACAACCAAAATTAGCCTCAAGAGAAGACTAATTTATACAAACCGTGGTCAGCAGAAAACAGGATGGTGGTTCCTCAAAAACTTAAACACAGAATCACCATATGACCCAGCAATTCCAATCCTGGGTGCATCCCCATCTGAATCGAAAGCAGAGTCACAAAGAACTATTTGCACACCCCATGTTCATAGCAGTATTATTCACAACAGCCAAAAGGTGGAAGCAACCCAAGTGTCCGTCGACAGATGATGGATAAACAAAATGTGGTCCATCCATACGATGAAATACATTATTCAGTCTTAAAAAGGAAGAAAATTCTGACATGCTCTCCAACATGGATGAACCTTGAAGACATCATAGTGAATGAAAAAAGCCAGACGCAAAAGGACAAAGTGTCTGATTCCACTCACGTGAGGTCCCTAGAGGAGTCAAATCCATAGAGACAGGAAGTAGATGGTGGGGACCAGGGGCTGGGGTGAAGGATGGGACGTCAGTGTTTAAAGGGAACAGAGTTTCAGTTTGGGAGGATGAGAAAGTTCTGGAGATGGATGGTGGGGATGGTTGTACGACAATGTGAATGTGCTTAATGCCACTGAGCTGTGCACTTAAAAATGGTTAGCATGTTAAACTTTATGTTATACATCTTTTACCACAATTTTTTTTTTTTAAAAAAAAGTGTGCATCCATGCAGTTGACTTCAGTCCTTAACAATCTGCTTTGGCTGTTGATGGGCAACCATCTCTTAGGACAAACCAAGTGATAAAGGCTGCAATGCTTATGGGTCCCGCGAGAGGGCAGCACATGACCGGGAGACCCGCCTTAACGCTTTGATACACGTTCGCACGTTACTGAAGGTTTCCTTTCTGTTTCCCACCTTTTTTGTTTTGTTTTATTTACCTCTGTATTTCTATCCTTTTTTCCTATTACTGTCCCTCCATAGGCAAACGTCTCAAGTGTTCAACGTGTGTCTTTTTTACATCTATGTGTCATTGAAAATGTATTTTGTTAGGTTGCATGTATAGGTAATATGCCTGGAAAGATGATGCCTGAGTGACTGTGTGGCTGTGTGCCAATAAAACTTTATTTATAATAGCCAGGGATGGGCTGTGTATTGGTCAGGGCTCTCCAGAGAAGCAGAACCAATAGGGTGTGTGTGTGTGTGTGTGTGTGTGTGTGTGTGTGTGTAGACATAGACAGATAGATGTAGAAATAAAGATAATTATTTTAAGGAGTTGTCTCATGCCACGTGGGAGCTGGCAAGTCTGAAATTTGTAGGGTAAGCCAGCATGCTGGAAATTCAGTTATGAGGCAGTGTTGCAGCCTTGAGCCTGAAATCTGTAGGCCAGGCAGGCTGGAGACTCAGGCAGGACTTCTGTGTTACAGTTTCGAGGCAGAATTCCTTCTTTCACCAGGAAACCTCAGTGTTTGCAGTTAAGTCCTTCGACTGATTTGACGCGGCCCACCCACATCCTGGAGGGCCATGTCCTTCACTTAAAGTCAACTGATGCAAATGTGAACGGCATCTACACAATCCTTGCACAGCAACATTTAGACGAGGGATCACAAAATGTAACCATCTCAGGCTGAATTCGATCCATAGGCCACAGCGTGCCAACACCCATGTCTTAATTTCCTGGGGCTGTTAGAAATGTCACAAATCAGGTGTCTCGAGCCACAGAAATTCGCTGTCTCACAGCTCTAGAGGCTAGAAGTCCAAAATCAAGGTGTCCGCAGGGCTGGTTCTTTCTGAGGCCGCGTCGAAGAATCCGTTCCACATGCCCCTCCTTGGCTTGTAGACATCTGTCTTCATGTTCACACGGCCTCTCCCTGGGTGCACATCTCTGCCCACATTTCCCCTTTTTAGAAGGACACCAGGCATATTGGATTAAGGCCCACCCTAATGACCTCATTTTTGGCTTGATCACCTCTGTAAAGGTCCCATCTCCAAGTACCGTCACATTCTGAGGTCCTGGGTTTTAGGACTCCCGTGTACGCATTTGGGGAGGATACAATTTGACTCGTAGTACCCTGTTATAAATGTGGATGGTTCTTTCTCCTTACTGTATAATATTCCATTGTATGAACATACCTCACTTTTTTCATCTGTCCTAGTAAGGATGGGCATTCTGGTTGTTTCTATTTTGGGGTTTTTATGAGTGAAGCTGCTATGGCCGTTCCTATATGTGCCTTCTGGTGAATAGATGCAGCATTGCTGTTAGGTGTGTACCTACCTGTGTCAACTGATAGTGACAGGATGCTTCCCAGGGGGCTGCCGCAGTCCACACACACACACACACACACACACACACACACAGGTGGGTTCCCAGCAACCCTCAGCATCATCCGTCTTTCTCATTTTGTCCCTCAGACAGGTGTAAAGTGATACAGCTGTGCTACTCTGCATTGCTCCTGGGTTGACCACTTCTGCTTCCCTCTGAAAGTCGCCTGTTCACACACGTTGTCCACTTTGCTCTAGGGGTGTCATCTTTTTGTAATGGTTTTGAGGAGCAGGGCCACTGTATTGCACACCTCCAGGGCAAACATTCCCACTGGGTTGTCTTAGAACTCAATTAGACTAGAGTGAGAATGACTTCCCCTGCAATATGCAATACAGCAGCCCTGGGTAGGAGTTCCTTGTATACTCCAGCTATTGGCCCTGCCATTTCTCCTCCTGTCCCATCATCTCTCTATTCACTCTGTTCCTAGTGTCCTTGACTGGACAGAAATCTTTAATTTTAATGTCAGGGAATTCACACATCCTCTGCCTTCTGGCTTGTGTTTCTGAGGCTTTGTTTAAGAAGTTCTTTCTCACCCCCAGGTCCTAAAGTTCTTTTCCTACATGTTCTTCTATCAATGTTCCTGTTTTTTCTTTCACATTTAGGTCTTTAATCTGGGGGGCAACCATCTGCAGGTGACATCAACCAGGGAACCAGTTTGAGTTTTCTCATGGAGCAAGCCAGTTTTCCTCAATGCTGTTGGTCCAGCCACCCGAGTCTTTTCGTCGTTGGCTTGAGGCATCACCTCTGCAGATATCCGAGGATGCACCTCTGGGCTCTCATATCTCTCTGATGGGCTCTCATATCTCTCTGATGGGCTCATTTGATTATTTTAAACATCTTGCCCCATTGGATGCCGTTGGTGAGGTGTGGACACTTACTCTATTTGACAGTTGGGGAAACTGAGGCTCGGAGAAGGGAAGAGAACTCCCAAAGTCATACTGTGGGAGGATGAGGGTAGAGTCAGGACCGGAAGCTGGGGCAGGTTGAGTGTTTTCATTGGTTCTGTTTATATCCGGTAGTGTAAAGCAGGGGGTCGCAAGTTTTTTCTATAAAGGGGTAGATAATCAATATTTTTAGCTTTGTGGGCCAGTCAGCCTCTGTCATGACTATTCAACACTGCAGTTCCAGCATAAAAGCAGCCATAGATGACATGTAACTAAATGGGATGGCTGTGTGCCAATAAAACTTTATTTCTAAAAACAAGTGGTGAGGCGGACTTGGCCCCTGGGCTGGAGTCTGCTGACCACTGGCCTAAATGTTTAGCAAACCCTGCTGGGTGTCCAGCTCTGTTCTGGGCACTGGAGATACAGCAGTGACCAAGACAGATGTGCACAAACACAGAAATGAATAACTTCTAACAATGAGGAGGCTATGAAACAAAAAACAGGATGACAGGTGGGTGGCAAGTGGGAGGGGAGAAGGGAGGGAAGGCCTCATAAAGAAAGTGTCCTGAAAGATGAGAAGCCAGCCTTGAAGAAATTGGGGAAAGATGTCCCTGGCCAAGAGCACAGCCCATGCAAAGGTCCTGGGGCAGGAATGGGCCTGGAGTGTTGGAAGAACAGCGAGGAGGCCCGTGTGGCTGGAACAGAGTGAGCGATGGGGAGAGAGGAAGGAGGGGAGAGCAGGGAGGGGACGGGGCAGGTCGTGCAGGGCCTTGTGGGCTGTGGGGAGGACAGTGGGATTTTATTCTTAGGGTGATGGGAACCATGGAGAAATCGAGGGCCTTTTTACAGATGGGATGGGGTAGGGGCAGGAGTGAAATCCAGAAAACCAGAAAGGAGTTGTGGCAGCCCCCGTTGGGCAAATGGCTTCACCTTCCAGATTCTCAGTTTCCCCATCTGTAAAATGGCACCCATGAAACCCACTCACTCCACAGCAAAGCAAGAGCCCACGGTATGTTCACACGCGCAGGTCTTGGAGTCGGATGAAGATCCGAGGTCTAACTTGAGCTGCTAGAAACCACCTAGGCCCGGTCAGTGCCCCACACACAGTAGGCCCGCAGGGATGCTACAGGGTGTGAGCAGTGGCGGAAACTGGGTAAATGCCCAATTTCAGGAAGATAGAGGCACGGAATGGGGGTGCAGAACAGAGGGTGAAGGGTTGAAGCCGTGCCCTGCTTGGCAAGTCCTCGGGGGCAGAACCCCTCCTGTCCTCTCCCATTTCACTCTCCCTGGGTCTGTGCCAGTCACGGGGTGGGGGGTTCCCCAGAACTTCCTAGTAGATTCAGTTACTATGATGGGTGTGGTTCCTGAAAAGGCTGGGGACTGGTGGTAGGGATGGGAGGGAGTGGATCGTGGGGTAAGCCAGCACGGGGACCACCCTGTGGGACGGCCTGGGCCATATAAGGAGCCTCTACTGCTCCCTCCCTGCCTCCGGGGACATCAGACACCTGCAAGGGGCAGCGGGCAGCCAGCCTGGGAGTTGGGAGGAGTGGGAATTCCAGCCTGTCCCTCATCCAGTCCAGCTACTGCTGCCAGCCGAGGCCCTGACCTTTCTCCCAGATCCCGGAGCTGAGTAATCGTTACCGGAAAAATAAGTCAGGCAGCTGAGTGGCTGCAGCGCATCCCCCTGGGGTTGGGGTCACTCTGGGTCCCCAGTCTGGTTGCTGGAGACCAGGGTACCATGGCCGTGATGTGTACCGGGTCAAGGTTCCTCCTCCCCTCCCCCTGCACTCTCTACCCCCTACTGTGCCCACACTGCCCCCAACACAGGTTCCCCACCGCCCCGAAGTGACACTGCCCACCCCTCTCACAGCTCCCTGCAAGGTCTGACAAGTGGGTGCAGAAAAAGGCCCAGGCATCCCTGGCTGCCCCAAGCATTCTCGAGCCTTGGTCCCGCAGACGCCTGGATCCAGGAGGAGCAGGGCAGCAACTTGGCTGGGAGTCTTGGACATCAAAGGGAGCTGGATTTGAACTTCAGCTCTGTCATTTCTTTGCAGGGTGACCTTGAGCGGGTGAGCTTGAGCAGTTGACCCTCCCTTTCTGAGCCTCAGTTTCCACCTCCGGGAAATGGGAACAATAAAACAGCCCTTCCTGGTTTTGTGAGGCTCCCGAGGGATGCCCATGTGAACGTCCCAGACAGAGCATGGTCCTGAGCGGCTATGCAGTACACACGAAGAGCTCCCCAAACGTGTGCAGGGTGCTTCCCGGGTGCCGGGTCCCTGTGGAGCTGGAATTCCAGGGAGAGAGACAGACCACAAAGGAAGAAGAACAGGGTTGAGGGACACTGAGTGCCATAAGGAAAACAGAAATGATCGTTAGACTTTACTATTGTTTCACCTGGCGTTGTTGATAGCCAATGGGTAGTGTGGATAGCCCACGTTCCACACAAGGCCTCCCAAGGCCTGCGATTATTCAGTGCCAACTGTGCACCATGCTCCAATCGCGGCTTAACCCTGCAAAACCCATTTCCCAGAAGAGAGTGTGAGGTCTCGGGTTTGTCCAAGGTCACGAGCCAGTTGTGCCGGCAGGGCCTGGGAGCGGACCTGCCGGGCGGCACACTTCCTGGACCTGCCTCCCCTCCTTGGGCAGAGTTGGCATCCTCCCAGCTGCACCGGCCCCACCAGCCCTGAGCTTCCCCCCAGCAGGGGTCCAGGAGGGCTGGACTGGGGAGGGGTGTGGCCGGGGCGGACACTGGGGCAGGGCAGAGAGGGAGCAGGGTGCTGCCTCTGACCCCCAGGGCTGCCTGGGAAACGCCAACGCCTAATCCTGGCTCCAGAGGACACGTTGTACTAGAGATTATATAAACCAACCTCTCCATTCGTTGGTTTAATTCTTTCAGGCTTTTCCCCTCATCTGTCATTCTTTAATCGCCCTGTTAACGGAGCTCCCGTTCAGGCCTCTCTCTGCAGCCCGAACCCCAGCCACTCCCGTCTCTCTCCGTGAAGATCCAAGTGGGGGCCTCTGCCACCCCCCAAGGCCAGGTCGAGGTGGTGGAAGGGGTGCCGGGAGGAGGGGTGGGCATAGCGGATGCAGCGTGTCTGAGAGACGGGAGCATAGGGCCCAGAGCAAAGGCACCCAAGTCAGGCTCTGACCCCACTCTCAGTTTTCTCCTCCAGAAAGTAGGGGGCCCGACCTCCAGGTTGCGGGGAAGGCCACGAAAGGAGCGAGCACATAGTAGGTGGTCAGTTAACGCGGGCCGGTCACCATTCTGATGAACCAAGAGGTGGGATGCCCAACCCCACCATGGGGCAGTGGGTACAGGACAGCCCAGGACTGGCCCTGGGACCCCATCCCCATGACCCTGGTGACCCTCGCCAAGACTCGGTGCGTCCCTCTGTGAAGTGGGGAGGCCACCTCCCCTCAGCTAAGCCTGTCAAGAGAGTTAATCCTGAGAGTTCTCATCATAAGGAAAAAATTTTTTTCTATTTCTTTAATTTTGTATCTACATGGAATGAGGGATAAATGTATGGTGGTCATCTGAAAAATTAAAATAATTGAAAAGCCTCTTATCCTTGAGAAAAAAGAAAGTTAGAACCTAAAAATAAGTAAATAAATAAATAAATACATAAGTCAGGCCCATTGCACAGATGGGCAAACTGAGGCTGGGTTCCCCTGTGCATCCGGGACAGGGCTGGGAGTTGGCGCCCAGTGGAGGGGAGGCTAAGATGGAGAACTGAGCTGAGGGCATCAGTCCCCATGGCCCGATTCCAAGTCATGGCCGCCCCTGCTCTGAACCTCTGTTTCCCTCCTCCAACAGATGGGCCGGGTGGGTGGCGATGTCAGGGTGCCCGCCCTCCCCACCCTGCCACTCTGCCCCTTTACGTAACCCAGCAGCACAGCCGGAAATCACAGTGCCAACGACTCTCTCCCTCTGTAACCGACTTCCTGTGGTTATGGCCCACCTTGGATGCCAGCCGCCCTCTCCCCACCGCGCCCCCCACCCCGGGCCGCAGAGCCAGGGAGTCCAGTCCTTATCCAAGGCTCCCACTCCCAGGAAGCCAACCCCCTCAAGTGGTATGTCTACCTGGGTGACCGTGGCTGCCAGGGGCCATCACCAGGCTCCTTCTGCTGCTCGCCTGGCAAATCGCTTACTGGCTGCCTTCTAACCCACAGCTGGAGGTCAGAGGGCAAAGGGCAAAGGCCAAGGAGCTCCCTTTTCAGATCTAGAGGAGCAGGAGTTGCCTCCTGATTTCTGGAAGGGAAAGAAACCTCCCATTTGGCAGGACTTTTCTGAGCTGCTGGCAGGATGCGGGAGGGAGCCCCCATGGTGGGAAGAGGAGACCCCAGCCCTGCTCAAGGGACATGAGGGGGCATCTGTGGGGACACGCCTACAGCCAGCAGGGCAGCCTGCAAATAATGGCAACCACGGCCATCATATGACTGTGCCCATTTTACAGATGGGCAAACTGAGGCAAGGATGCCTCCTGCCTGAGGCCACGCCATCTGTGAGCAGCAATGCTAGGGTCTGAGCTTCCAAAGGCCTGACTGCTGGGGCCCGCTGGGTGGGGGTGAGGGGAGGAGGTCTCCTGGGCTCTCTGGGGCTGGAAATCGCAGTGCCACTCCCGCTCCCATTGTTGCACGGAACTGGATGGTCTCTTCCCTGCAGTGGCCCCTGCCAGGCACGTCAGTGAGTTCCTCTGGGACAGATGGGGAAAATGAGGCCCAGAAACTGGAAGTAACTTGTCCTGAGTTCCCACGCGATGGTGGGAGATGCCTAAGCTGGGCAGCACTGGGGGCCAGGTGGGCAGTGTCCCCACGCCTGCCCTGGATGGCTCAGCAACTCCCACCCCGTGAGATCCGGCCTCAGTTTCTCCAACTGAAGGAGAGATGCCAGAGAGACACGAGCAGGACCTCGGAGGCTGGGCCCGGGGCCGGCGTGTGTGGGCAGGTTTCAGAGTTCCAGGCGGTGCCCGAGCCTACACCCCGGTGCCCGCGCCAGGCCCTCCGGCAAAGGCTCTGGGTGGAGGCCTTCCCCGATCGCCTCCGTGGAGGGCTGGGCTTGACTCCGGCCGCCACATTCCATGGTCCTCTCGCTGTCCCGAAACATGGCAAGCTGCCCCTCCAGGTCACCGGGCAGGCATGTGGCAAAAGCAGGATTCCAACCCGCCTCAGCCCAACTCCAGAGCCAAGGCGTCTGGAGAATTTCAAAGCGTTCAGGGATGCAGCTCGCCGGCCAGCCAGGAGTCCCCCTGCCCACAGGCAAGGGCTCACACCTTCCCTGACTCGTCCGGAAGGGTCATCGTTCACCTGCTCTTTGCTCTGCTCCACTTTCAAGGGCGTGAAATGTGTCCAGAGGGGGAGAAATTCGGGGTAAATTTCCTGTTCCCCGGGTCTCCAAACCCAGGAAGTGCTACCAGGTGTCTAGCCCCAGTCTCTCTTGCTGCTTTGCTTCCCTTCCCTGCTATTTGGAGGGCTGCAGAGATGAGCCCAGAGAAGCCGGGGGCGGCGGGGGTGTGTGTGTGTGCTGCACCCTGAGCAGGTCGACAGCAGCACCTCCCACATTCTGGGAGGGTTGGGGTGAAGGGCTAGGGAGGGCCCAGGGTCGCAGAAACAGGGGTGCAAGTCTGAGGTGACCTGGGAACTTGTATGTCACATGGGGCCACAGAGTCCTGAAACGGACCTGCTCTTCTCTGGGCCTCAATTTCCCCATCTGTAAAGTGGGGGCAATAGTACTACACCCCCTCATAGGGCGGCTTTGAGAATCCCTGCATTGAGTGTGTAAAAGATTTAGCACAGGCTCGGGCCCCCAGCAGGCACTGGTTGATATCGGCTATTGATGCTCCTATTATGATACCAGTGAGCGAGTCTGTCTACACTGCAGGCAGCGGTGCTACCCAAAGCATTTAACGAGTAGCAGAGCCCAGGCTGACTAATAAGAAGAGATTTCAGCTACGGACGCTGGGAACCGACCTCTGGATAGGTGAAGAGGAGGCTCTGTGTCCCAGGGAAGCGACCGTGGTGGGGGGCGGGGGGTGAGCTGGACCACAGGCCCGCAAATTGTGCGTTCTTGTGGAGCCCAGGGCAGCCTGGGGAAGCAGACACAGTGGTCACAGGGCAGAGGACAGAGAGCCCAGGACAGGACCAGGGCAGTGAGGAGGCGGAGGGAGCCTGAGCTGGTCTCGGGCTCAGTGTGTGATGGTGGGTAGGTGCCTCGGTTTGCACTCCTGTGAAATGGGTTGAGGAGAAATGGGCCCGTCGATGGGGGATGTGTGTACCCGATGGAGTCACATGTAGAAGAGGCATGGGAGGTACCTGGCACAGAGTAGGTGCTCGAGAAACCTGTCGTGCTTTTGTTGTCCATGCCTCCCATAGCTGTCAGAAGGATCAGTGAAGTCCACCCTGTGAGGGCCTGGGCTGCGGCAGCAGGCAAATACGTGCTTGTTGGGTAAATCGTGACGTTCAGGCAGCCTCTTTCTCGCACACAATGTTTTTCAGTTTCCAAAACGCCTCGACCTCTCCTGCAGAGATTCTCCCCGCGTGGACCCTGTGGGTATCTGGGGCCACGTCATTCTCTGTGGGGCTGTCCTGGGCACTGTGGGCGATGAGCAGCCTCCCTCTCCCCCGACCCGTCATGACAACCACGAATGTCCTCAGTATCCCCTGGGGGGCAGAACCGCCCCCTTGACAACCTCCATGGCCTCAGTAGCACCCTCACGTTCAGAGGTCTCCTTTAGCAGAAGAGAGAATTCAGGCTCAGAGAGGGCGCACAGCACATCAGGGTGGGGCCAGCCCCTGCTGCTGCCCCAGGCGCCCGCGCTGCGCAGGACTCTGGTCCCACCTGGGGAGAGGTGGGCAGTCAACGCCACCGGCCATGCCAGGGTTCCAGGAACTGGCAGAAGGAGCCCAAGACATGCCACAGTTGCAAAATCTAAGGGCGGCATGCCGGCATGCCTGGGCAGTGCCACTGCCTCGGCCCCGTGGGCACCGCCAGGAAAGAAAAAGCAACTCAGAACTGGGCACCAGCACAAACGGTGGAAACCGAGGCATTGGGATGCGGCGGTGGGGGCGGGGAGGGGAGGAGAAGGACCCAATCAGAGACTGTGCCTTGCTGTGTGGCCTATCAGGACACAGCTGGGTACGTGCTGACCAATGAGAATGCCACAAAGAGTCAGGCCCCATCTCCAAGCGAAGCCCATTGGCCCAATGAAGGGGTGCGGGGTGGGTCCATTTGGTCCCCCAAATCTAGCACTCTGGGTCCCTTACAGACATCCCTTTGCTGGTGCTTCTTAATTTGGGGGCCTCGGGGTTGGTTTGAGGGAGCTCCTTGCTCAGTTATGTGCCCCAGGGCTGTTATCACCTTATCAAAGCCAGAATTATACGTAAAAGTTCAGTAAGTCATTCACTAAACATTTATTGATCAATTGCCACGTGCTGGGCAATGAGCAGGTGAAGATGAGCAAGGCAGATGCGGAGGAAAAGCCACACTGAAGGAGAGGAGTCTGGGAAGAGGAACAGCCCGTGCAAAGGCCCTGGGGCAGGACCGGGCCTGGCATGTTGGAGGAACAGCCGGGAGGTCCATGTGTCTGGAGCAGAGGGAGCGAGGGGGAGAGAGGGAGGAGGGGAGGTCAGGGAGGGGACGGGGCAGGTCGTGCAGGGCCTTGTGGGCCGCGGGGAGGACTTTAGTCATCGTGAGGGCAACGGAGCCCTGGAGGTCTTTAGACAGTGGGATAATGTGTTGTGCCACCGAAGGACTGGGATTTGGGGTACGGTCCTTCCTTTCTCTGGGCCATAATCGCCTCATTCATCAAATTGGGGAGTGATAATACCTACCTAGGGAGCTGATGTGACGGTAAAGGAAGGTTCCAGCAAGGTAGCTGGTACACGGTGGGTACACAGCCTTCACCTGATCCAGCCCAGCCCCCATTACCACCCACCTGAACCAGCACATCCCCTCATCCTGGTTTCCAGCTCCCACCCGTGCCCTCAGTCTGTCCTCCGCGCAGTAGCCAGGGGGCCCCTGTGAGCACCTGAGTCAGGCCCTGCCCCCTCCTCTGCCCACAACCCTCCAGGGCTCCCACCTCCCTCCCAGTAAAGATCCAAGTCCTCCTGGGACACACAAGGCCCTGCACGACCTGCCCCGTCCCCTCCCGGCCCTCCCCTCCTCCCTCTCCCCCCCCTCGCTCACTCTGTTCCAGACACACAGGCCTCCCCGCTGTTCTTCCATTGCACAAGGCGTGGCCCTGCCCAGGGCCTTTGCACGTGCTGTGCCCTTTGGAACGCTCTCCCCCCAGACACCTACATGGCTCCCCCTCCACCTCCTTTAGGTCCCAGCTTATTATATTGCACCCCCAAGCTTGACCCCCCACTTCCCCTCCCTCTCTCTCCCTTTCTTTATTTTTCTCCGTGTTGCTCATCACCACCTGACGTCTCCCTCCACATCTGGCTCCCTATCTGTCTCCCCCACTGCACCATCAGCTCCATGAGGGCAGGAATTTTGCCTTTTTTGTTCCCTATGGCAACCTCAGTGCCCAGAACAGTGCCTGGCACAAGAAGGTGCTCTATAAATGTTAACGGATGAATTAATGAAAGAAGACTTTAATTATCTTTACCCCCCCCCGAACTGTTCCAGCTCAGCCCCTGTCCATCCCCTCCAGCCCACCCCTTCCCCACCACCCCCAGCCCTGGGGGGTGCCCCTGGGGTTCGCTGGGCCGAGAGACGGAACAGCAGGTGTGGTGAGAAGTACCAGGCAGGGGCCCCCCAGCGCTCCAGAGTCTGGACAGGGCCCCCCATGCGCTGGCAGCAGGGCAGCCCCCTCCAACAGCCGTCAGCCACTTCCGCTGTCCGCAGGATTTGCTTTTTGAATTAGAGGAGGGGGAGTAATCGGGGCGGGCCGTGTTTGTGTTTGTGGGAAGGCTTCGTGGCCTGGTGGCCTGGCGCGGCCTTGCTAGACGGCTGGCTGGGACTCAGTTCTGGCCCGATTCCCGGGAGGGAACCGAGGAAACGGGTTCATGTGGGTGTGTGCAGACGTGTGTAGGGGTCTCGACCCCCCATCCGGCCCAGAAGCCCAGCTTGGCTCATCTTGGGGGGCGCCGAGGCCTGGGCAAGCCCTCCGCTCCTGTATTTGGGCCCAGGGTCCCTGCCCCGCAGCTCCAGAGTCTCTGCCAGCCAAACCCTGGTGCTGAGGTTTTCGATGATGAACAGATGGTCTCAGGCCTGGCGGGGAGTGGGGTGCTGGGCTGAGCCTTGGAGGGGCACCGCAGCCCCCCTGAGCCCCCCTGCATCACCGGTGCAGGGAGTGCCTCTGCGTCCGGGGTTTGGGGGGTACCATCCTCGGAGGGTCCCCCGGTTTGGCCACGTCATGGTTGGCAGAAGACAGCCTTGTGGGGAGGGCGGAGGCCTGGGCCCGCTGCCATGTCAAATTCCTCCCGGCAGCAGTTGGGGGGTGGGGGGAGGGAGAGGTTTTTTTGTTTTTTGTTTTTTTTCCAACAGAATCCAAAGGAGGAGAGAGAGCTTTTGGCAGGAGGAAGGCATTGGAGCTAAGCCTGGGCCCGGCTCACTCTGAATCACGCTCCTGGCCTTGCGCTCGGCAGCTGGAGGGGGCTGGCGGGAAGGGACAATGGTACTTCTCCTCTGCCTGCACCACCTTCTCAGAAAAGGGGGTGGCCTCCTCGAAGGACAGCAGACCTGGCCTTCAACCAACCCCCAGCCCTGGCTGCTGTCCCATCACCCACTAACTGCTCAACGGGCTTTGCTGCTTCCACACCTTTACTTAGGCTGTTCCTTCTGCCTGATTGCCCTTCCCATCCATCTCAGGGTCTCCCCAGGCCACCTCGGATCTGGTCTTCCGTCCCCCTGGGCCTAGAGGCCTGAGGTTGGAGCCTGAGGCCAAAAAAGAAATTTAAAAAATCAGTAATACCAATCCTGACTTTATTTACACGTGACATTTTGTTTGTCACAGATTTTCTGCAGATGCTTTAACAGATTAGTTGTCTTGATGACTGAGCTTTCGGTGCCCCCTTAAATATTGCACCCCTCTATAAGTGCCTCTACTGGCCTCATCCACGTTTCAGCCCTGGGGATCTAGTTTGTGCCAGGCTGAAACCAAGGCCTGGGGATGGAGACAAGGCAAAGAATACGAAGGTCAGGCGTCTGGCCCCCATCACTGGAGACACACACTGAAAAGGAGAGAGCCACATGGGCGCTAGCGATAATGGAAAAGCGCCAGCACTGAGAGGCCCACTGGTCACTCAGTTTACCCGCTGTGTGACCCTGGGTAAGTCATTTCCTTCCCTGGGCCTGAATGAGGCCTCTTCTATCACACAATCTAATAAGGGTTTTCCTGCCGACCCCGAGGGCTGTTTGTGCATGAAATGGCATAATAGCCGGAGATGGCTGCCTACACAATGTAAGCTGTTATTAGGGCTTCAGGGCCACCCTTGGGCCTCAATTTCCTCATTTATAAAATGGGCGTAATGATACCTGCTATGGCTAACTTTCCAGGGCCCTGGAGGATTCAAAGGGGAATAATGATGCTTTGCAGAGGGACCTTGTGAAGGCTGAGAAAGTGGGGACAATCGCTTCTGTTGGGAAGTCTGGACCCCTCGCCCCTCCATTAGAATAACACCTCCTGCAGAAACATTGAAAAGGTATACTGGCTGTGTGACCTTGGGCAACTCCCTCAACCTCTCTGGGCCTCAGCATCCTCATCTATACCATGGGAATGATGACAGTACCTTCCACTTGGACCTGTAACAATGAGTTAATGCGGAGATCAGCAAACCACATCCCAGGGGCTAGGTTTTTCTGTTCAGCCATCGAGCTAAGAATGTTTAAATGGTTGAAAGAAATCATAAAGAATAATATTTTGTGACAATTATGTGAAAGTCTCATTTTGGTGTTTGTCAATAAAGTTTTATTGGCACCCAGCCATGCCCATCCGTTGACATGTTGTCCAACGCAGCTTTTGAGCTACAAGGGCAGAGCTGACTGGGTGCAACAGAGACCCTCTGGCCCGCAAGGCTGAAAAGGGTCATTCTCTGGCTCTCTGCTGAAAAAGTTTGCAAGCCCTGGCTTCCTTTGAACTTCAGTGGGCACACAATGCGCTTGGTCCAGGTGTGTCCACTACTGTTATTAAATCTGGGCTCTTTTTCCCCTGTCGATGTCTAATCTCCAGCTTCTTCCCCACACCACTGAGGATTCTTGAAAGTCTGCCTTACTCCCCCATCCTGTGCCATCTCCTCCACAATCCCCTGCGGCTGGGCACTTAGGTTGTTCCTATTTGCTAAGGCAGAGCTGCGGTGGACAGCCTCGTGTCTCAAGCTAGTTTGCTTTTATGCAACAAACGCCCTCCATCATACACTGGGTGCTAGGTCCTGTTCTAGGCGCTTGGCAAATATCGACTTATTTCATCCTTGGTATGACTACTGTGTTCCCCTCCCCCATTTTACAGATGGGCAAACTGAGGCTCAGCAAATTGAGGTGACTTGCCCAGGGTCACACTGCTGGGATTTGAACCCAGGCTGGGTGACTCCTGTCTGTGCCTTGGGCCGCTCTCCTCGTTCCTTGAGGTAGAGACCCAGAAGCCCAGTCCTTGCAGCAGAGGGGTACAAGGATTCAAAGACTCCATTGGTTCACTGGCAAACTGTCCTCACTGGATATATTTGAAGATCACTTAGGGCCAACGTGGCGTCTGATGCTTGAGCCCCGCCTAAGGCCTCCCGAAGGCAGGCCCTGGACTCTGAGATTAGCCAGGAGAACTGGCCATTTCTTCCAGGACAGGGAAGTGACAACCCTTGGGTAGAATCCAGGTGTGGATTTGGGGGCCCCCGCCCCAAACCAGTAGCTGCTTTTCCCTCGGGCCTGGGAAGGGGGGCGGGGCCGGCAGGGCTCTGCAGAATCCAGCAAGCTTTGGATTTATCCCTCACCTTCCCCGCTCCCCCACCCCTGCTGCCATCTGATTGGCACTCTCCCCATCACTCACCAGGTCTGCAATGATGCATCTGCTCCCGTGTTTGTTCAGTCTTGGCCACCAGATGTGGGGCAACTGAAATTCCCCATCCCTTTGGAGGGCGTGTCAGATGGTGCAACCACTTTGGAAAATAGTTTGGCAGGTTCTTAAAAAGTTAAACACACACCTACCACCGTGGGATCCAGCTTCGACTCCTAAGTCTTTTGTCTAAGAGAAAGGAAAGCCTATGGCCATGAAAGACTTTGACATAAATGCACTTAGCATACGACTCATTCCACTGCCAGACATTTACCACCACGAGGAACAAAAGCAAATGTTCATGCGAAGGCTTGTGCACGGAGGTTCATAGCAGCTTTATTTGTAATAGTCCGGAACTGGAAACAACTCAGATGTCCCTCAGCAGGTGAACGGATACAAGGTTAACACATCCAGACAAGGGAATACTAGCCAGTGATAAAAAGGCATAAGCTATTGGTACATGGAACAATGTGGATGAGCTGCAAAATAATTATGCTGAGTGAAAGAAGCCAGACACAAAAGAATGTTATTGACACTTGACCACGCCCATTGGTTTACTTACTGTCTGTGTCTGCTTTTGTGCTAGAGACAGAGCTGAGTAGTAAGTGACTTTGGGTAGTCAGTCAGTCAGTCTCTGGGCCTCAGTTCCCACATCTGTAAAAATGGGGCTAAGCATATCACCTACGCACAGGTGTGGGTATCTGTGTGGCTTTCTTCATGTTCTTATGTAAATGTTGGACGCGTGTCTTTATCATTCAGCGATTTGGGTTTTCTTTTTTTTTTCCTCTGCATAATAACGGATCTTGGAGATGAGCTCATATCAGTGCTGTGGTTGAGGAACGCTGGTGCGTGTGTGTGATTCTTTTAAATATACATTTAACATATACACATATTATATAATGTACAAATATAAATTATAATATTTAATAATTATACATGTGTTCATAATATATGCTATATAATACATGTTGAGTACACATAAATTTTATGTGATTCATTTTTATACGTATATAGAGACTGAAGATACACACACATATGATTCTTTTTAAAAATGGGATTTTAAACAGGCGTCGTCCCTCTGAGACTTTCACTTATTCAACAAATATGTATTGAGCATCTACTATGTACCGGGCACTGTTCTCAGTGCCAGGGACACAGCTGTGAGCCATACAGACAGCCTCCCCTCCCCTGCCATGGAGCTGACAGTGTTCCCGGAACATCCTAATTTTGAGTTCGTGATTTAGCTGTTTATTTGGGATTTAGATGCTGGCATGAGTTTAATCCCAGTCTGACTCACGACTTGCACTTATCATTGTTCCATTTATTAGTAAATTTAAGTGTTTGCTAATAGAATAAATACCCAAATCCTCAAAATAAATACCACCAGGGTAAACAGAACTTTCACAATAACTCACACCTCAAAGTGCTTCTTCCCCGTCCTACTTTCTGGGCTCCTCTCCCCAAAGTTAACCATCCTCCTGAATCCTCTCTTTTCTTGAAAATAATTGTATCTCAAATATATATTTCCCCCAAATGTCGTCTCATTTTAGTTACTCTGAATTCATAAAGAGGGACTCACGCTGTGTCTAACATTTGGGGATTTTCTGTTCCACTCCGTGTAATGTTGCTAAGTCTATCCTTACTGTTTGCCTGTGGCTGAGAACACCACTGTGGCTGCTGATTAATATGCCACTGGATGAATTTCCCACAATGCACTTCTCCATTCTCTCAGCAATGAGCACATTTGGGTTGTTTCTGGGTGCCCGCCTTCTTCACAGTGCAGTAATGACGATTTTGTGGCATGTTTCCTGGGGCAAAAAGCCAGGGTTTCTTGTGGCTATGTATCTAGGCGAGGAAAGGCTATGTTATGTGGCACATGAATGTTCAGTGTTGTCATTAATATCAGTCTGTTTTCCAAAGTGGTTGCAGTGTGGAAGAGCCCTGTGTACCCACAGCCTCTCCATCATTTGGTATTGTTGGACGTTTTCAATTTGGGGCAATGATAACGGGGCCTTGATGTGGCTTTGTCAGGCATTTCCTTGATCCTTAAAGAGGTTGGACATCTCTTCATGCACTTATTGGCCACCCGTGTTTCATTGTTTGCGTGCTTTCTGCACACTTTCTTTTGGGGTAGCTGCCTTTTTCATACTGAAACTTTTTTAAAATTTATTTTTATTTATTTATGGCTGTGTTGGGTCTTCGTTTCTGTGCGAGGGCTTTCTCTAGTTGCAGCGAGCGGGGTCCATTCTTCATCGTGGCGCACGGGCCTCTCACTGTCACGGCCTCTCTTGTTGCGGAGCACAAGCTCCAGACGCGCAGGCTCAGCACTTGTGGCTCACGGGCCCAGTTGCTCTGCAGCATGTGGGATCTTCCCGGACCAGGGCTCGAACCTGTGTCCCCTGCATTGGCAGGCAGATTCCCAACCACTGCGCCACCAAGGGAAGCCCTGAAACTTCTTTTTAAAGGATTGTATCATCCCATCAGAAGGCTATACCATTATTTATAGCATGCATTCTCAGCAGGGACAAAAATAAGTTCTTGGGGGGGTGAAAAAAAATCTTACTCTTTTAATGTACAAAACGCAGATATACATACAGTATATAAACAAATATTCAGTGTATCTGGGTATTAAAATTTCATAAGGGATGATTAGGAAAAAAATGTCTAAAACAAGTGGGGGGGATAATGAAAAAAAGGCTGAGAAACACTGACTTATAGCAATTGTCACAAGTCTATGGCAATGAGGGGCATACATACCTTTTCCCAAGTTCAGGATAGACTCCTGGAAATTGGACCATAAGGTTTGAACTTGGCTTAGGCCTCTGCCATGCCTGCCAAACTGCCTTCCCAGTTCATATACACATTTACCTCCAGGCAATTTAGGAAAACGCCCGTTTTTACCACATCCTCACCAGCACTGGGTTTTATCAACTTAGAAATCTTTACTGATTTTGATGGGTGCCAAAGCATGGTAGGTTCTCACTGTTCATCATCCTTTCTTTGGTCTGTGTAAGCCTGGACATTTTTTATGTGTTTACTAATCAGTCTTTTACTAATCTGTCTTTTGGGAATGTTCTAGGGTGGAAGCAATGTAAGCCAACACATCTGGAAGAAAGGGGATCTTTTATATACAGTGGCAGTAACTTAGCAGAGTTGTGTCCTATAGTTATACAGAAAGCAGAACTTGTAAGTGATGAACTTGGATATTTAGCAGAGGGGACTTTCCAGTCAAGTGTCGAAGGTGCAGCCCCGTTTCTTCTCGCTGCTTATAGCAAAATTTGAGAGGAAAGAGATAGAGGGAAGAACTGTTAAGCAAAAAGGAACCAGGACTTGGTAATTTGGGAGACTCTCGCAAAAGAAGCCAAAATCAGGAGGTTCACTGTCAGGAAAGTGTCCTCCGGACCATCAATCATCACTTACCAACTGGGTAAATCATCACTTACCGACTGGATAAAATTGGGCAAGAGTCTAAACCAATCTGAGCCTCAGTTTCCTCATCTGTGAAATGGGGATACAAAGGTAATAGCAATCAACTACGTGCCAATAAAAATTTAAAAAAAAAAAGGTGATAGCACCACCCACCTCATGGGGCTGCTGTGAGGGTAAATGCATAGCCTCGTGTAAAGCATTTAACTCTATGCCTGCAGGCCCAGGGGTGGCCTTGTGGGGAAAATGATGGGTGGGGGACAGCTTCTGTGCCCCTACTACTGCCATCTGGACCCGAATCCCTGCCTGGCTGACATCAGTCCACCCCCCCTCCTCGCCTCTCCTCCCAGGTACCTAATTCCCTGAGGTAGGGGAGGAGCTGAGGGTTCAAGCTGGGGATTAACAGAGGCAGATTAGAGTCGAGCTGAGAGCAGGGGGTCTCTATCCTCTTGACCCTTTCTTCTCCGGAGCCAGAGCCGGTATATCCACCCTGGCTCCTTTTGGCTTTAGGTTTGTGAGAGGGGAGGCCACCTCCAGAACCTCACCCCCTCACCTGCAAAGCACCCTGGAAGAGCCGTTAGGATTAGGATCCTTGGGCTTCTGACGTGCTGGTTGAGGAGCTCCCCCTCTCTTGGCCTCCTTTTCTCTTCTTAAAAATGGGGAAAGGAATGTGCAGATGAAGTCGGAAAAGCTCAGCGTCCCAGAGCGAACGCTCCCTGGACGCCTGAGATATTGGCTACATACTGAACACCTACTATGTAGGCAGAGCTGCTGTGAACCACCGTTTGCCTGAGATTTTCCGGCCCCCGGGGTGCCCAACGACGCACAAAATTAACTTCCAGAAGACCCCAGAGTCAGCCATGGCTCCAGAAGGGCGGGCCAGGGCCTGATTCTGTTCCCGGGGTGCTGCCTGCCCCCGCCCGAAACCCTGGCGTCCTCCCTGGGGAAGCTGAGAACCACCTCCCCAAAGGGGTCCCTGAATACTGGAGCCCCAGTTGGGGGGAAGTGAGGTCGCAGGCAGGGGGAAACCCAGACAGAAGGACGGCAGCAGAACCTCCTCCACCCCACCAGGTCGCGGCAAGCCCCCTCCCGTCGTCCCCCAGTTGCGCCAGACGCAGAGCCTGAGAGGGGGCGGGGAGAAGGGGGCGGTGCCTACTCTGCGGCTGCCGGAGGAGGGGGGACTGCGGGAGAGCGCGTGGTGGGGGGCGGGGGCGCTGCGGCACGGCTTCCCAGCCCGCAGCAGCCCGCGCAGCAGGGGCGGGGGCGCTGACCCTCCGCGGCCCGGCCCCTCCCCCCGCTGCGGAGGCTTCTCCCTTAATCTCGACCCGGGGAGGGGGCGCCCGCTCCCCCCCACACCTACCGAGCCGCCGCGCGCGCTCCCCGCCCCCCGCCCCGCCTGGAGCCCCTGCGGGACCCCCAGGGAACCCCTGCCCCCAAGGTCTGTCACCCTCAGTGTCCTAGTCTCTGTCTGTGTCCCCATCTGTCCCGTCTCCCCGCTGTGCGTGTTTGTGTCTGTGTATCCGGGACACCTGCACTCAGGGGCAAGGGTGGCTGCTGCGATGGCCTGGGGGAGGGGTCCTGGGGGGGTCGGCGTGTGGCTCAGCCCGCGGTCTGAAATATCTTTCTACGATTGTCAATCTGTGTGCTTGTCTGAGTGACACCCTGCTGGCTGTGAGTCTGTGTTTGTGACAGCGTGGAGGCTGTGGGTGTCTGGGTGACACCCCAAAGGCTGTGAGCATGTGGGTCCCCGTGTGTCTGTCTGGGTGACACCGCAGGTTGTGAGTGTGAGTCTGTTCGTGGCATCCTGCAGGAGGTGTGCGTCCAAGAACCGCATCGGCTGTGAGCGTGGGCCCCGGTGTATCTAGGTGACACCCGCAGACTGTGTGTGCCTGTAACACGCCGCAGGCGCGTCGGTGTGTGTTCTGTGTCGGTGTCGGAGTCGAGGAGGCCCGGGCCGCGAGTGTCCCCAGCTGTCTGCGTGTGTGTGTGTGTGTGTGTGTGTGTGTGTGTGAGCGCGCGCGCGCCGTGAAGGTGGATCCGCTCCCTCCGCAGCGAGCCCGACCCGGGCCCCACGACCCGCCGCCGCGGCCGTTCGCCTGGCCTCCCCTCGCGCGGGCCCGGCCGGGGATGGAGCCGCAGCCAGAGCCGCCAGAGCCGGGGCCGGGGCGCGGAGCGGCCTGAGGCGCGGGCGGCGCGCGGGACCGGGGGGAGGGCGGGCCGAGGGGAGGGTCCTGGGCCGGGGGGGCGGGCACGGCGCGCCCCCTCCCTCGCGCGCTCGCTCCCTCCCCCGCGCGCCCTCCCTCGCCGCCTCCTCCCGCCGCCTCCGGCCCCCCCTCGCCGGGGACCGAGCGCGCTCGCTCCGGCGCCGGCCTCGCCTCCTCGCAGCAGCGCCATGGTACGTCGCCGCCCCCACTTTCGTTTTCGCCCGGGGAGTTTTTGGGGTGGTGCGTGGGCTCCGGGCGAAAGTTGAGAGGTCTGGGGGGGCAGGGGGCGGGGGCCGCCCGGGGGAGGGGCTCGATGCGGGGACCCCACACACACCCGCCGCCCCGGGACCCCCGCCCGCCAACCCAACACCCCCGCGGCTAGGGGCGGAGCTGGCGCGCGGGGCGCAGCGGGGGACCCCAAGTGGGGGGCCCCTCGCGGGCACCAAGGAGTTGGAGGGGAGGGCGGGGCTCCCGGGAGAGGGTCCCCCACAGGCCAGGCCTCCGCCCCCTCCCTGGCCCGGCGGGAGAAGGTAGGCGGGAGGGCGCGGCTCCGGGCGCAAGACCCCCAAGCGCGCAGCCGGCTGGGAAGCCGGGCCCAGTGAGGGGGCGCCCGAGGGGGCCGTGCGGGGCGGGGGTCGCGGCGGCCCCCGCGGGCTGCCCCGGCCCGGGCGAGCGCGGCGCGCCAGCTAGCGGAAAATGGCCGCTGCGGAGAGGTGCGGAGAGCGCGCAGCGGCCGCCGCCGGGCGCCTTGAACTTGGAGCCGGGAGGGCGGCCGCTCTCGGCGCCGCGCAGGGGCAGCCACCCGGCCGGCCCTAGCGCCGCCTGAGCCCCGCCCCTCGGCCGACCCCAGCCCCGCCGCGGTCCCAGCCGGGAGGGGTCACCGGGTCTACGCCGGGCGCGCCCCAGGCCCGCGAGCGCCGGTAGCTGCACTTGAGGGTTCCGGTGTCCGGTCCGCCGGTGTCAGTGGCATCTTCACTCGAGGGGTGCGTTTGGAGGCCCCTGTGCTCTCAAACGAGTCAGCACGGGAATTCGGGGGTGCATTCGCGGGTCTGTGCAGTTAGGTGGTCCCATGCCTGTCCGTGGGTCCGTGAGTCCCCGGGCGTGGGGTCCTCTCCTTTATGTATCTGTGTGTCTGCACATCCACGTGGCTGTGTGTGTGTGTGTTGTGTTGCGTGTTGTTAGAGCATTGTGCGGCTATGGGACAGTGTGTGTGTGTGTGTGTGTTAGGGTAACTGGGCGACTGTGCCACGGGTCCCCGTGGGGCGGTGTTGTGAAGCCGTGTGGCTGAGTTGGATGTCCCGGGGGACGTGATGTCCCTGGATGACCATGGGGGTGTCCACGTATGAGTGTGTGGAGGTTAGGGGATTGCCAGTGAGTGGGGAACTATGTCGCGTGGCTGCGTCTCAGGGGACAGTTGGGTGTCGCTGTGTGCGTTTGACGCGCTGAGTGACTATTCCTGGGGATGGGTCTACACTCTCCCCCCCGCCCCGCCCGCCCATTTCCTTTTCTCCTGTAACCCGGGCTGCCGGATGGGGAACGGGTGCTTCCTCCACCTCGCCAAAGCTCTGTCCTCTCCTCTCACTCCCTACCCCGTCCGCTCCAATTACCCCTGACTCGGGGTCCCCTATCTGCACGGCCCCAGGTGGTCCCAGCTTGAGGTTCGGGCGCGAGGTGGCGCCGGGACGCGATCACTCGGCGCCGATGTCTCCCGCCAGGGGCTGCGCGTGCGCGTGGCCCAGAGGGGGGCGGGGCGGCGGGGTGTCCCCCCTCCCCCCAGAGGAGGTCTCGAGGGATGGATGGTTACCGAAGCGCGTGGGTTAAGTCTGGACCAGGGGGGTGGCCAAGGAGACCCCCTCGCCCGGATGGGCAGGGAGACGCGCCCCCAGCCCTACCTCCCAGCGCTTGCCCGGGACCGGGCCAAACCCCTGGCGGGCACACAGGGTTGTTTTCTCCCCTCCAGGGGAATCCCCGTCGCGCCCCCATCCCCACCCCAGGGCGCTTTATATAATTTTCTAAATATAAAAGCCCCAAGGCCAGGTGGGAGTCTCTGCTTTCAACTTTCAACCTGCATTCCCTTTTAGGGGGCTGTTTGGGAAGAGGAGAAAAGGGGTCCCACGTGGACACAGGGGTGCATCCATACGCAACACTCAGGGATCCCAGCTCAAATAAGATCACCCATCCTCACGCCCCGCCGTTCCCCGTGCTCACCCTGCCCTACACCCACCGCCAGTGCTCAGACGCAGCGCTCCCCCACCCCACACCCGGGCACTGCCCTCAACCACACTGGCCTCCATCCCCACCTGTCACCTGGTGCACAGTCAGCAGCACACGCTCCTGACACGCTCTTACAGCTATCTGTTCACAGCCACACGTGTACAGAATTCTGCCCCCACACAGGTGCACACACAGCCACACACAGAGGCGCGCAGACACTCGTAAACAGGCACCTGCGTTTGTGGGAGGGGGAGGAGCCAAGCCCATCGCGCCCTCCCCCCACCTCCACGTCCGAGCCAGGTCCCTGCAGGATCTGGAGAGCAAAGACCCCAGCTGTGGGCGCATTTGGGGGGAGGACAGCCATGAGGGGGGAGCAGGAATGCGGGTGCTGTGTGTCACCGGGTGCGTGTGTGTGTGCGCCAGTGTATAAATAGTGGGAGGGGTTCTGTCCATGGGTTCGTGTGCTTGTAAGTGTATACTTGTGTTCTGGCGTGTGTGTTATTGTGGCTGGTTGCACATGTGTTGTGTTTGGGCTGTGCATGACCTCGTGTGGGTCTGTGTGAGTCTGCATGAGTCTGCATGAGTCTGTGTGTGTCCCCTCGGGTCTGGGTGTCTGTATCTGCTGGAGTCTGTGTGACGTGTGAGAATCTGTGTGTCTCCGTGTGGTGTGTTTCTGTGTGTCTTTGTGTCTCTTCGTGGCGTGGTGTGTGTGTGTGTCTCTGTGTTGTGCCTGTACCAGCCCATACGTCATACCCCGTTACTTCTCAAGGCAGAGGACCTTAACATCCCCTTCTGGAGGCTCAATTTCTCATCTGTAAAATGGGAACACACAGGATGCCCCACAAGGTTGCGGGAGGGGTGGCAATGTCAGCCGTGCTTTCACAGGTCCTGGCCCCCTGGCTGTGTCCTCTATTCGCTGGGTACGGCGCCGCTGTGGAGTTCCCTGGTGGTCTCAGGCTTTGATCATCCCTCCCTGAGCTGCTCTCACTTTTGAAAGTGCTGCTGTGAATTCCACTCACATGTTTTAAGTTTGCTTTTTAATAACATGAGCGACTCATGAACATCTAAAGAGGATGCAAAAGTACCCAGAGTAAAAATCCAACCTTCCTCATCACCCCTCCCCGCTGGGACCCCCTACTCCAGAAAAGCCCTATTTCATCCAGCTTTGTCTGAGCAACTCCACATGTCACAGATACACATTCTTATAAAGGACACACGTATATTCTTATAAAGGATATATGTATATTCTTGTTTAAAAAATCCCAAATGAGATCTTGAGTCCACTTGCTGAGTCTACAGCAATGGTTCTTAACTGGGGTGGTTCTGTCCCAGGGGATACTGAGTAATGTCCGGGGACACCTGTGGTTGTCACACTGGGGGGCTCCTGGCACCCAGGGGGTGGGGGCCAGGGATGCTGCTCCACCCCACAGTGCCCAAGACGGCCCCACCAGGGATGGTCCATGATGCCGAGGGGGGAGGAGTCCTGCGCTGCAGCATGCTTTCCCCTGCGCGTTTCTTGGAGGCGTCTCCACGGGGGGGTCCCTTGTTCTTCTGTGGAGCTCCGTAGTATTCCAGCCTGTGCCCCCGGGTGGCACTGCTGAACTGGTCCCCACAGATGGACACAGTGGCTGGCTCCAAATTGTTGGCATTAGTGTTACAGGGTGACAGTCAACCCTCATGCGTCCGTATCTGGGACAGTCCCAGATACAGTCCGTATCTGAGCCTAAGAGTGAGTGATGGGGAGAGTGCATTTTTAAACTGAAATGAGCTAGACTGTGCGCCAAAGTGTCAGGAGCTAAATCATGCGGCCCCTTTCTGGGATGTGATACACACAGGTCCAACCCAGCAATTGCTTTGTTTAGAAAACACTAGGTGCGGTCCAAACACCGGCTGGTTTACCCACAACAGCCCAGAGGGGTAGAAACTGTTATCGTCCCATTTCACAGAGCGGGAAGCTGAGGCACAGGGCGTTTTAGCTCCTGGAGGGAGAAGACATAGACCCAGGCTGCAACCCTGCACTGCAACTGGCCTGCTTCGGACCTACTGTGTACACTGTAGGGACCGCTCCTGCTGAACTGGATGATATATATATATATATATATATATATATATATATATATATGTAACGCTTCACTGATGTTTGTGAACTGGTACCTGCCACCACTAATATAGTAACTCAGTCTTCCCACACGTTATCTTAAGGATTCCCATCTGCCCAGACTTCCAAAATGCGAGATGCGTCTATTGTTGCCATTTTACAGATGTGGAAACTGAGGTTCAGAGAGAGAGAGAGAAAGAGAGAGAGAGTCTGTGGTCTCCAAACTGTGCCTTCCAGAGTAACCTAAACAGCCTTGGGAAGGCTGCCCATGGGGCAGGCGTGGGGGCAGTCTGGGGGTCACTGTCACCTGGGAGAATGCTCCGAAGCCAACGTGTACTTGGAAATGTCTGTGAATTGGGGATTCTGCCCTCCAGGTGTTCATGGCGTCTTTTTAAATAATAAAATATTGCTTTATGTTACGTCGGCATTTGGATTCCTAGACACCTGCCTCTCCCTTTCTTTCTGGGGTTTAAATGCCCCCCGTGGCTGCACAGTGGGTTTTTTTTAAAAACCATTTGTGAAGTGCTTTTGAATGACCGTCACCCACGTGCAGGGGGAGCCGGCGGGACGGAGGGCATATGTGTCCTGTATGAATCCTGCTCACTTCTGGTCCAGCTCCAGCGCCCCAGGTCAGTAGCATCCGTTCCTGGGGCGTCGGTTTCCTCCCCTGTAACACGGGAGAATAACAGAGTTGCTGGCGTCTTCCATGCCCCTGGGCATGGGGCAGCTGCCCGAAGTTGGCGAGAGGTTATCATTTGTACTCGGGACACACGGGGCAAAATGGCCAAGCTTTCTAAGAATGTCTCTGTGCATATTTGACGGAAGGTCAAGGCGCTGCTAAGTGCCAGTATTCTTATGCTGATCAACCGCATGGGGTGGGCACTGTTCGTCCACTTCACAGGGGAGGACACCAATGGGGGAGCATGCTGGTCTGCTAGGTGGCCCGAGGCCTCTGAGCGAGCCTGGGAGGATTCTTGGAGTGAACTGGGGGAGGAGTGAGGCTAGTTGTCCGCGGCAGGTCTGTGCCCATCTATTCCAGAGGGAGAACAACCAAGCTTGCAGTGTGGGCCCTGGGGCCAGGTAGCCGGGCTCCAAGCCACTCCGCATGCCTCAGTTTCTGGATCCATGAAATGGGCACACTGCGGGGGTGGGCAGTAGGAATTACCAGACACTCGGGAAGAGGCTGCGAGGTGTTATCTGGCCAGCCTGAGGTACTGCCTGGACACCTTACTCCTGGGGTACGGGGGCGACATATGGGGGAGGCCGAAGACCCCCCAACTCCCAGTTCCCCTTTGATGCTGGCTGAGGAGGAGACAGCAGATTTCTGGAGGCTCCCCTGTTGGTTGAGGCCCTTCTGGCCACGGAAGGGCAGTTGTAGCCAAGCTCCTCTGCCTGGGAACTGCAGCCCCTGTCTGGCTCTCGGGAGAAGCAGGGGGAGAGGATGCCGTGGGACCCCTTCTCCCGCCAAGCACCCCGGGTTGTACATCTTTAAGGGGAAAGAGGCGCGCTCGCGCCGGGCCTCTGCACACGTCACTTCTTCGTTCTTTCCCAACCCCCCCACCCCCACCCCGCTCCTTTCTCCAACTTCCCGGCTCGCTCGGGGCGGGTTGGGGGGGGGTCTTCAGAGTCCACCTATGGACCCCAAATGTCCTGCAGCAACCCACCCCCTGCCCACTCGACTCGGGCTGGCGGTCCAGGGGGACCCGCTGTGGTCGGGGTGTGCGTGGGCCCGTGGGTCCCCGTCCGGTGGCCCGGCCCAGGGCGGCTGGAAATTCGTAATAATAAGCAACGATGGGGGTTCAGGAGGCATGGAGAGGGGGAGCGACTTTCGTTCCTCGCTCGCGCTCTTTTTTCCCTCGTTTCTTTGAAAGTTGGATGTTGAGAAGTGGGAGGTTCGGGGTGGGAGGGGAGAGAAATTGGGGGAGGGAGAGAGGAGGTTGCCAGAGGGAGGAGAGACAGAGACACAGAGAGAGACAGAGACAGAGGAGGAGGTGGGGGGGGGACAGGAAAGGAGAGAGAGACAGAGAGAGGGAGAGAGAGAGAGGGAGTCAGGCGCAGGAGGGAGGGAGAGCGCGGGAGGGAGGAGGGAGGGAGACCGAGGGAGGAGGTGGCGAGGAGCGCGCCGGCCGCGGCCGCGGGGGGGGGGGTTTGGAAAAATGACTCAGTAAGTTCAGCGCGCCCGCTCCGGCCGGCCCTGCGCCTCCCGCCGCGCCCGGGATGTATTCGTCCCCGCTCTGCCTGACCCAGGTACGCCCCCCGCCCGGCCCCCGGCCCGCGCCCCACTGTGCTCCGGCCCCGCGTCCCCCGCAGCCCGGCCCCGGAGTTTGGAAGCCCGAGGAGGCGGGACGAAAAAGGCGCGCGTCCCTCCCGCCGCCGCGGCCGGGATGCCCCCGCCGCCGGCCGGGGTCCGGTGGGGGGTTGGTTTGGGCCGGGGACACCTCCCCCCCACCCGGGACCCTCACCGGGGACTCCCGCCCCGCCCCCCGCGACCTCTCCCCCTGGCTCGCCCTACAGCCTCGCCCTCCCCGGACGCAGGACGCGCTCCCCCACCCCAGCCGGGAAGGTCGGGGGGCGCCCGGGAGAAGGCCAAAGGTGGGGCTCTGCGCGAGCCCCAGGCCTCGACCCAGGCCTACCCCTAGGAGGAATCGAGGGAGTCCTGGTTGGACCCTGGATGCCCGGGGACTCTTGAGACGAGGACCCCTCTGATGCGTTCCCCGGACCCCCCCCCCAAGCTTGTGTGCCGCCACCCAGGCCCTGGACAGCCTTTCCCCCCATTATTGGCCCACGTGTGCGCGGAGGGGGAGGGGGCCCGCAAAGTTGGAGGCGCCAGCAGTGGGGGGAGGGGGGCCCCGACGTCCCGGCTCGGTCTTCCTCTCCCCCCCTCCCCCTGTCCCTCAACCCCATCCCCATATTTTCGCCGCATCGATTGTGAGTTATTGAGCCGCCGCCGCCGGGAGGAGCCGGGAGGCCTGGCGTTCCGGGGTCTGGTCCGGGCACTGCGGCGCTGCGGACGCCCTCGCCAGCCCGGCACCTGCCCCTGCCCCTGCCCCCGCCCGCTGCCTCTCACCCCTGGCCGAGCTCCCAGACTGCCCGGGGCTCGGCCCTTGTGCAATGACCCAGGGGATGTGTGGGAAGGGGGCGACTGCCCCTGTCCCGGGTCGCCCCTGGGGGACCCCTTCCCTCCCCCAGCTCCATGGCAGGGAGGGGGGGCACCCTCCCAGGTCTACTGGTTCCACCCTCCAGCTCTGCCCCCACCCTGGGTCTTTGTGTGTCCTTAGGCCATTGGGGTCCCGGCCTCAGTTTCCCCTGAAGTGACACGGAGCTAAGGCAGGTTTCGGAGAGGGGCAGTGTGGCCTCCAAGCTGTGAAGTGTGGGGCACAGGGAGGTGGGAGTCAAGCCGGCGGCTGAGTGTCCTGAGGACCGCGGTACAGAGAACACGTGGATGCCAGTCTGCAATGGGGGTCCCCCATTCATGATCCGAGGGTGCCCCTCACTCAGGGCAGGTTCCCTCTCACCCGCCCCCTCCAGCTCCTCCAGTTTCTGGCTCCCCATGGGGAATGTCAGGGGTGGTGCTTAGGGGGTCTCAGGGCCTGGCCTACCCATCAACCCCGGGGTGACCTTGGGCACGTCCCTGCCCCTCTCCAGACCTTCCTTCCCCTCCAGAGCAACTTTGGGGGTCCCCCGACGCAGTCATCACTGGCCCCCCTCTGCCTCTTGTCGCCCGAAGCTCCCCAAGGGCCACGAGGGTCCTAGTCAGGGTTGCCCGGTGACCTTGGGCCTCCCAGTCTCTGGGCTCAGGGGGTGGCCTGGGTGGCCCCGGGGTGCCCCCGCCTCCTCCACCCTTTCCTCGCGCTCGCTCCCAGAGCCGCCCAAGGGGGCTGAGCCCAGGGAGGCTATTCCAGGCGAGGAGGTTGGAC